>NC_087104.1:10000000-10308382 GCF_963855985.1 Ostrinia nubilalis | reverse complement strand
TCAAACTCTAAACGAATTCATCAACGGTAACAATAGTTTCTGGCGTAACAAGCGTGTGCCACATTTAGTTTCTAGCTACCGTAAACTTATTCAACTTGATGGTGATATACTTAAGTTCCCGTGTCATCCGTTATTTCATTATCAACTCATTGATATTCTATTTGAACCAGATGTATCTCTCTCTATAGGCATTGGTAAAGACACTATTAACCCAAATCAAGAAATACAACGCTACATTCAGCAGAATGCCCCAGATTATGAAATATTTTTTACTGATGCATCTAAAACCGTATTACCAGATCAAGATTTTGACTTGAACTCTGATAACTTTGTCGGATCTGCCTTTTTAAGACAGTCTACAGGTTATTTTAAACTTTTTAAGTATCCAAGTTTGGCTTCCAATTATAGCGGCGAAGGTTTGGCCATCTTGGAATGTATTAAGTACATTTTAGAGCAGAAAATAAGTAATTCTCTGATATTATCAGACTCTCTGAGTTTTCTACAATCTCTTCTGGCGAACCCTTTCAATAAAAATTTGTATAACCCTTTATCATTATTGGTGAAATGTAAATTAAGAGAATGCCGTGACCAGATGTTAAGTGTGAAGTTGGCCTGGATTCCTGGTCATTCGGGTATTAAAGGTAATGAATCAGTTGATAAACTGGCAAAGCTTGCTTCAAGACAAGGCTATAATAATAAGAGTGTTTACTGTCAGGATCTGGCTTCGATTCCGCGCTATATTATGCTACAAGACTGGAGTCAGGATTGGGAAAGTTCTTCCCAACACAAAGGTAAATTTTTTCACCAATTTCAACCAAGTGTCTCTCTGAAGCCTTGGTTCTCAAAATTCCGCTTAAGCAAGGATATCACTTCCACTCTATCCCGTTTACGGTTTGGTCATTGCTCTATTCCAGCGCATTTGGCGAAACTTCACATTTTAGATTCCTCAATTTGTGATTGTGGCCTGGAGGAAGGTAGTATAGAACATATTCTATTTAACTGTACTCTATATAATTCTCTGCCCCTACATAGTATATTAATTAAAAACAAAGCCCCCCTTCCTTACAATCTTTCATCTCTTTTAAGTATTACTAATAAAAAATATGTACATTCCCTTGTTAAATTCATTAAGCACCACTCTATAAAACTTTAAACTTATATTTTATATATTAAATTTATGTATTTTATACGACCTCAACCGCACCTAATATCCCAAGCCCAAGCCCAAGTCCCATCCCACTTGGTCCCTCTTCTTAACTCGTCCCACACTCACATGAAAATGGCACAAATCAAGTCGGCCTCGACGAGTATTGCCAAGAACAAAAAAAAGAAGAAGGATTGGACACTTTTCCGCTGTCCAATATTTTATTTAGTTTTGTTTGTAAAAATGGATTAAAGCCATTGACGCCGTAAATAAGTTCGTCGCCGAGTGTTCCAGTTGTGCTCATTAAAATAATTTATGAAGTTTTAACTGTGAACTATTAAATGTTTGTGTAAACATGTTGTCGAGATTCCACCATTACCATGGCTCGAATATAATTTTATTTGAAGAAAATACGGTTGCTTACCGTAAAGCAAGCTTTGCTCATGGCCTGACCTTCAGTGAAAAGCCTCTGCTTCCCGGGGAAATATTCTTAGTAGAGATAGAAAAAACGGAGCGCGGATGGAGCGGTCATATGCGGCTCGGTTTGACCCTGTTGGATCCTCAGACCGCAGCTCTTGGTGATAAAGGTCTGCCACAGTATGCTTTGCCCGATCTAGCGAATACTGGAATGTCATGGATATTCCCTATCTCGAAATCGCAGAACAATGTTCTCATTGAGCTTGTGAATCAGGGTGCTAGTGGAAGACGAGAGAGTGAGCCTCGCGTCTCCGTGCTGGGGGATGGCCATAGTGTTAGGACTCCCCGTGGTTACATTTCAAAGAGTATCCTAAAGCCACAAATACCTACCCAGAATGGGACACCGCAAGGCATTCTACCAATGGATGCAGGCAGCCGCATTGGTGTAATGTTTGTTCCGTGTCCTAAAACGAGCCGGGACGAGAATGATATGGCCGAAATGCACTTTATAATCAATGGTGAAGACCAGGGACCTTGTACGAAAACTATTCCTTACAAAAGAGGCCCTTTGCATGCTGTTGTTGATGTTTATGGGACTACCAAGCAAGTTAAGATAGTTCAACTTTATGGAGGTATATCATTTAAATTTTTTGAACTTTATTAAGTACCTAAGATTAGTCTGTTTTAACTAATGAATGCTTTATAACACACTATTAAATGTAGATTCATTCAAGAAAGGAACTGTTTAATGAATTATTGTACATGGAAAACCGTCAGTAAGTTGTTTTTTGTTTCAGTGAAAACGCTACAGAATGTGTGCAGGGATGCAATTCTACAATACGTCAAGGACAAACCTAGTTCAGTGAAAGCGTTACCTTTGCCAAAATGTTTGAAGGACTTTCTACTCTCTTAGACGTTTTAAGACCGGGTTATGGAGATGACAATAATCAAGTGAGTGGACCTCATGAATTGTAATCTTTTTGAATGGTTGAGTGATATTTTAACAGTAAGGCTTGTTTTAGAATCACGCTGACGCACGCTGACCGTCAGCGCTGAGAGCTGAAATGTATGAAGCGTCGGCGCCGAACGATCAGCGTCAATCAGGAACGTTCCCTTCAATTACATACATATTGAACTGTCAGCGCTGACGATCAGCGAGGGGTCAGCGCGACTCTAAAACCAGCCTTAATATAGCTAGTTATAAAGATCTTGTTATAATTGCAATATTTCTTTGTTTACAAGGTTATGTATAGGGCAATTCTGATTACACTTGGAGGTTGAGAGTGAGAGTTAGCATTTATCACTCTTTTGTATATTTATCTTTGTTGATACGATTAAGAAAGGATGAAGCAAATGTACTTTTTATAGTAAAATGTACATAATGTTTTGAAAAAATGGATTTCCAAAGGTGATAACTGATTTTTATATTTTAAATAACAATTATGGCCCTTCTTGTTGACTTATATGATAGAAATGCATTACTAGATTACCATTACAGTAGAATCTCGATTATCCGGACTTCGATTATCCGGATATCCGATTATCCGGACTCATTCTTCATGGTTTCTAATTACCGATTTAGGGTCAGAGGTGGAATTGTGTAAATCAATCGTAATCATTTGACAGTTCATAACGTACGATAAAGTCAGTTAAACAAAGCATTTGACAGAATAATCGTACGTTATGAACTGTCAAATGATAACGATTGCTTTACACAATTCCACCTCTGGACCCATAAAAACGGATGGCGCCGCCACCGTAACACGGTACGGACGTCGTCTTAGTTCATTGTTAAAAGTAATGGATTCATCCAATGGTCTAAAATTTAGATTTATAGACTTTAAATGATCTATTGCATAACTTTTCTATTGTAAAAGGTTAATTATTGTTTAATTTTACTTTGAAATCGATTATCCGGATTTTCGATTATCCGGAACACCCCTGGTTTTAATTGATCCGGATAATCGGGATTCTACTGTATAATGAAATAATTTGAATTTATTATTTCTTCAATTGAAAATTCATATAATATAGCTAATTACATAGCTTGTAATTCTTGTGATTTCTGATCTGATTGTAAATTGTACATAATATGGAAAATAGAAGTAATGTTTTGGAAATCACTGTAGAATAACATTCACTCACATTGCTCTGAGAATGGAAATGGAAGGCATTTTTCTGGTACTATATTGGCTTATGGTAAATATTTTATTTAATATTAAAAAAACTATCGTCAATTTAATTCTTCATTATTTCAAGCTTAATGATGTATTTTGTGATATTTTTTTTCTATTTTCATTCCATTAAAAATGTGTAATTTATTTGTTTGTAAAAAGTATGTTGATTATGTGGTTATTCAATGATATTGTTGATATGTATAGTATAGTAATGAAAAATAGATTTGGTTAAAGGCAAGCTTGAGCTTATGTTGAATTAAGTCTTATTTATACCGGATACTTCATAATATTCATTGAATGAACTATTCATTTTTAAACAAAAATCGTTTTTCAGCTCTCTTCTACTATAATTTCTTATTGCATACCTATCTACGTCCTCAATGTTAGATCAACACCAGCAAGTCCCACTAAATTAAATTTAAACGGTTACTTAGGTATTTGCGATGGCTTGTAAATGTAAATAAGAACCAAATTTATTTATTATTGAATAAATAAAATTATTTTGCTTATTACTTTAACTGTTTTATTGGATAACTTAAAATAAATAATAACATAAACCTTTTCTTCTTAAAATATTAAATTATAATCTATCTTTCCAAATCTCTTGGCAAAGGGAGGGTGAAAGGTACTATTTTAGATTTTTGTAGATCAAAATCCTTGTAGTCCAGTAAATTGTCTGCCTCAATGTGATCGGCCCAGAAGTCTTCTAGCTTCGAATTCAGCACCCCCTTCCAATGCTGAAAGAAAAAGTGCAATTAATCTAACTAAAGGTTTAAAAATTTACTTTAAACATAACTTTTAAATAAGATTGGGGAAATCTTAAGGTGTAGGTAAATTTGTCTTGGGTTTTTTTTTGTGACCCAAACAGCCATTTCCCATAGTTGCGCACATATCTACGTATTGAAATAATTTTACTTTTTTAATATAATAAAAAATTGCAGCGTTAACATCAAACAGGGTCGATTATTTGATCCCACAGTGTAATTAATCGTGTGTTGACCTGCAGTAAATCAACGTGTAGGGTCAGCTGTATGACGAATGCCCGTCAACCCCAGTGTTGCCAGTCGGGTCTTGTCAGAAATTACCAGAAATATAAAAAAATGTAACCTTTTTGAATAAAAAGTAACCTTCATACGGGGGGGGGGGGTGCGGAGCGAAAATGAATACAATTGATCATCAATCTATCTATCTATTACCTAAATTCTTACCAATGGTGAAATTTTGACCATTCCATGAAGACCGAAAAGTGACCGGTCGTTTACAAACGTTTCCTGGATTTGCGTTTTATTATAGAAAAACATTCGCTAAAACTAATTTTTTTAACAAATAATAAATCAAATTCATGTTTAAATGCACTTTATGACATAATTTTTAAATTGTCACTATTAATATTTTTTACTGAATAACCTGTAAAAGTTAATTCTACAATTTCTGAAAAATCACCTAAAAGTAACCTTTTCATTAGTGTAACCTAAAAGTAACCAATGCAGTTCAAAAGTAACCTAAAAGGTTACAAAAGTAACCTTCTGGCAACACTGGTCAACCCACTTATTGCAGATTAAATCTCGCACACAATTGAAGTGAGAGTGTAGGCGCGAAAATCACAAGCATTTATGTTAGTTGTGAATAAAAAGTAACTGTAGTCATGTTTTTGTATGAACTTTAGATTTAGACACTTGTCTCAATTTATCAGTTGCCTTGTGGATGTTCTTTCACAGTCGTTTTTATTGGTTCTTCCGACCTCTGCATGACTCCAGAGTTATGACCTCACCTCATAAGCAAGACTATTTTATAATGTAGCCCAATTAGCACACACTAGTATCAGTCTTAGACATCTCTATATCGTCTCCCTGGTCCACTGAAAGAAATCTCTTTACAGGGATAAGGTCAATTTCTTGTCTTTTTTCATTGATCCTTTCTTTGCCGAAGATCAAGTGGTATGAGAAGATAGGTCGGTGTTCAGTTATTCTTTCAAAAGTATCGGAGACTTCCAATGTCGTCGTCCCACGGTCCCACAAATGTTCAAAATTCTCTTCAAATAAGGAAACCATACGAGCTATGTGCCCCGCCCACTGCCACTTGATTTTAGCAATTCTGCGAGCTATGTCGGTCACTTTGGTGACCGGTTTTGATGGTGACTTTTGGTGGTAGACGATGGCCGTTGGGGCAGAAAAGTTCTCGAGTGGCGACCACGGGCTGGAAGACGTAGCGTGGGCAGGCCTCCTACTAGGTAGACCGACGATCTGTTAAAGGTCGCGAGAAGAGTCTGGATGCGGGCAGCGCAGGACCGTTCATTGTGGAAAACCTTGGGGGAGGCCTTTGTCCAGCAGTGGACGTCATTTGGCTGAAATGAGAAGGAAATCATACTTGGTAGAATTCACTCACATTGCGAGTATGTTCGGTCCATATCAGCAGCGTTCCATGCGAGTACTGCTTGGACAGTTCCATAGCTTTGTTCAGGTAGCTGTAACCGCGCACCCTCTTGCCTTGCACGTAGTTGAAGTAAGCAAGCAACAAGAAATACCTGAAATTACGTCAGTTGTTTTAAAAAAACATGAACGAAACGGGAAAGGATCATCAGTGAAGTAAGGATTTGCCACACTGTGTCAGGTCAAATGAAGGCAGCCCGCATCATGTATGAATAACATCGATCAGGGCAACGCGGCAACGGTCAGCAGTTTGGGCAAAACAAATCTGTCAGACTATTTACGAAATCGAATCAGAAATGAGGTGATCCGTAAACGAACTAAAGTCGCTGACATAGCCCAACGGATTGGCAAGCTGAAGTGGCAATGTACAGGGCATACTTATAGTACGCAGAACTGGCGTCCGATGGGGCAGCAAGGTTCTGGAGTGCAGGCCACGTACCGGAAAGCGCAGCGTAGGATGCAAGCCGCCACCAACCGGCCATAGTGGAAATCATTGGGGGAGGCCTATGTTCAGCAGTGGACGTCCTATGGCTGAAATGATGATGATGAATCTGTCAGACCAGGCGATTGCCTGACAGATTTGTCAGCGTTGCGGTTTGCGTTCTTTCCTCGTGCTCGCACGCTCACTCAAATCGCATCAATACGAAAAGTACAGAGAACAACAATGTTGTTTATACATGATACAGGGTGCGTTCACTTTGACCTGACTGCAGATCGCAGAACGCATTCAGTGTGGCAAACCCTTTATTGTTCCGGGCTCACACCTAGTCGTAGGCGGCATCCGCTTAGTACACACTTTGTAGTTTACAGTTTTAAGAGAGAGTTATATACTTGAGAGGTAATGAAACCCACGGTTTAACGGTAAAACGTAATGTAGCTTGCCGATTATGATCCAATGGAATCCCGTTACGTTTGAGTAAACGAGATCTAGTTACAAAAAGTGATTTAGTTAAGTACTTTTGAAACTTGTAAATAGTGGTGTCGGCCGGTAAGGCCCTTATGTCCCGTATTTTGAAATGAGCCAAAAGTCGAATAAAGTAGAAAGATCGATTCATTCTTCATAGGTTTTAAAATACGAAAACAAGGGCCAGCCTAACTGCCAGATATTTCCATCCAAGGTATGTGGAATAGAACCAAATACGACTAATCGCACTTTATCAGCTAGTGGCGAAACTAGTTACTAGCCCTATCTTGTAGTCGTCGTGGCCTAGCCTAGCGTTGGTACTTCGTTCGTTCGTTTCAGCCAAAAGACGTCCACTGCTTGACAAAGGCCTCCCCAGCGTAGGTACTTAATATCCTTCAATGTTATTAAAACTTTTCTACCTTGGCCGGTACATGGGCGTGTGACGGCACGTATCGTTCATATCTTGAAATATCCCTTTCACTGTCTTCTCTAGAAGCAGTACCTTCTTTATGTTTCTATTGTCCATCTGCAATTAATTTCAACGCATGTAAATGATATTCGAGGCGGGTTTCTATTGCGCGGGGATCGAACCCGCGACCTGTGGCGTAGGTAGGAGCCTTATTTTTCAAATATTATGTCTTATTGCCCGTCCGAAAAAAGGCTGTAAAGAACTCTAGCATGCCCATAGGTAATTGCTTTACCTCTTTCGTAGATTATAAAATGTTTTATCTTACATTTATAGCTAACAAAGGGTTCCAATATCGCTTGATCCAAACTCCCTAATATAGCGCGATTCAAATTCATAAAATAGCTTATTTTACGATCAACCTCGAGCTCTCGACCTACATCTCAAGAATTTATGGTCAATGAAGTAATTTTTTCACACGGGTTGACTGTAAAGGACCCTGAAATACCTCGGCTATTAAATTACCAACTTAAAAGGCACAGAAATTCTGAATGCCACTAAATAATTGCCCCGACTGCTTCATTCTTGCATTCATTGGCTGATTCCTTCCAACTTGAAAATGTGCACGAACCTCATTATGGGGTTTTAGAATAACAACGAAAATATTTCTATTGTTTTCTAAAGTACTTTTTACTCACCATCCACTATTTGTGGAATGCCATCGAACTAAGAAAAACCAATGTTTCAGATACGTTGAGCATCATAATATAATTATAACTACGTATTTATGCATTTTGCTACTACTGAACTGACCTCCTTGACCAAAGTAATGAGCAGCCCTTCGACCAACCGCACCAGGATCATGATGTTGAACTCGTGCTTCTCAAACTTCATAGACAGGAGTTGTTTTATCTTTTCCTCCCATAGAATTGATCTCTCCCATGTCCCAACGCGTATAGTTCTGTACAAAATATTAGGTACATACATTTTATAAACGAAATAAAGACTCGCGAAACCCTCACTTTTTTTTTATTATTAGCAATTTGTATTGCACAAATTACTAATAGTCCCGTTAGCCCCACGTGTTAAACTAATTATGCTTGTGTTACGAGTGGGCTCACCACAATAGTCGAGAAGCGGTGGGATTCGAACCCACGTTCCTCGGATCTGAGTCGGCCAGTCCGACCCCTTCGGCTATCGTGGCTATTATCTTTCACGGTCATTGAGGAACCATACTAATAATAGCTTATTTTGTACAGTAAATATTATTCTCTTACATTAGCCACATGCACACGAAGAAGTTCCACGCAGCCTCCGGAGTCTTAGACCTGAGGATGGCGTCTCCTTTCTTGATGTAGAAACGCTCGCAAGAGGCATATGACTCCACGCAGTATCCCGTGTCCAGCATTATTACCATCGCGTAGAAGTAGTACCAGGTTTCCGCTGAGGGAGTGCGAAAGTGCAAAAGTTTAAATAAATAATTAAACATTTTGTACTGAAGAGAAGCATTGAAATTTAAACTCTACCAGTTACAAGCTTGAAACTATGCTTGGTGTTTGAAACAAGCTAAGAGCGCCATTTCAGAAAGGCCCTACTTGACTGAATGACCTCGATGGGACATCAAAAATAGAAACGCTACGACTTAAAAAGTCAGAAAAAATGTCGCTATACAACACCATCATCACGCACTACCACTGTAATACTGCTACTACTACTGATTACAATATTTACAGAGCATTGTGTCTTACAGCTCAAATCGTAATGGTCATTCATGTAGAAGAACTCCCGCATAATTCTGACCATATCGTGGATGCGAAGGTCTGAGAGCAGCAGCTTCAGCATCCACAGGATCAGCATCTGCCTCGTGGTCAGATCGGTCAAGCTGGACATCATGTGCATCACGGATAACCCAAACTCCAGGCTTTCCACCTTCTTACCGTGTTCTACGCTGCAATTCAATCGGTATTTTTATTCGTAAACTTGACCGACCAAAATCCTAACTTCGGAAATCGAACCTAAAAAAAAATATTAATAAAAGGAAAAGCATACTAACTAAAATAGGAATATGCTGGTGTAGAGGTAGCAAACCGCGTGGACCTCGGTCACGTCCAACTGCCCCCTCTTGCGGTGGCATAGTTCCATGGCGCGCTTCTCTAGTTTCACGCAAATGGAGAACTAAAACGACAGGAATCTCAATGATCTTTTTAATAGTTTGACGATATGGCGACACCTATCGACTCGCCGCGATTCGCTCGAGGTGGAACTCATCTCTTAACAGATGGCGCTGATGCAAGCTTACTACGGCACTTGCCTCCGCGCCTACAAACTTGCATCGCGATAGTAAAGATTTCCACCGAATCCTTGAAAGAGTTAGGCTATGATATAGATTTGTCACTGAATTGTACCTTCTGTGTCTGACGATAAGTCGCAATCATATTGCCGTAACTGATGCAAAGGACCCGAAAGTTTGCGTTAGTCCGAAGAGCGTAGTTCAACGACAACTTCGCGGCCAACGTTGCACTTTCCATTTCTTTGGCCTCCTAAACAGAGCAGTAAAACATTTAACTAACCAATATCAGAACAAACCAAGCATGAAATTTCTCCAGTATTAATAGAGTTTGATCTTACGGAAAATAATCTGTACAGGATGTTATAGGTTCTGGCGATATCGTCAAAGAAATAGCCAACAATTCCTCGTTCAATGCCAACATAGAGATTCGATGCAACATACAAGGCCAAGATTTGCCTGATCGAAGCTGTCATATTGCGACACCTTACTGAATGCCTGCAAATTCAAAAAGACAAAATAATAATTCCAAATATTAAGATGAATTAAACGCTCGAGCAAAGATGTGTTGGATAGTGTTACTTAGAAGTTGGGAAAGGATCATAATAGAGCTTCATGGCATAGAACAGCTGGTTTCTGGCTTCGTTCAGGTCACCAGACTCGAGCATGCATATCCCTCTCAGAGTGTACACGCTGGCCAGGCGAAAATCTTTCATCCAACCAGATTGGCACTTGTTATGGTTGATTTTGTCACTCTGGATCAGAAATTAACGCTGTTATAATAATAATAATATAATTTATTTATTCAAGTAACATGACTCATTATTTGTTAGTTATAAAGGACTTAACCTATGTTAGTAATAATTATAGTTGAAACATCTAAACTATTCATTAATGTTATTATTTTTTTTGCACAACTCCTGCGGATGTAGTGCAGCAATAATTCCTGAAGCATTTTATTTTCACAATATCACAGTAAAAAGTGTGAAAGTAGATCAGATACCTTTACAAATGCTTCTACTTCAAACAGTAAGCGTACAGCTTGAGGTATGTTCAGGTTCATAATGCTCACGTCGGCATACTCCATGTACGCTTCAAAAAGCTTTTCGTATTCTCCTGCAAAATATTGAAACAATTGAGGGTAGATTAGATGGCATAAGATCACAAATTCAGCAGAATTAACAAGGGGAGAATCTCAGTAGTCAGGATCAGGACCTCCCCTCTCTTCTCCATCAACTGTTTTTTTTCATATTAGTACTGTAATTGTTTTTTTTAAAGAGGAATTATCATGGGACCTATATTTTACCTGCCCCTCGGCAATGGTCTAACATTTGGTTGTAAACCGCCAGCAGTATAGACAGGCATTCACATGACGCTATCTCCAGAGAAGAAAAAGATCGGACATGTTTTTGCTTTTGGTTTATCAAAAGCGAGCGACTGAGGTTTCTTCTCTCTGAAAATCAGAAGACATTTAAAGGACAATGACCAAAAGTGATCCAAATGTCCACCACTAAAGAGAACTATATTGGCTTATAGTCCATTAAATAGAGATTAACTTTCAGTATGGATGGGACGAAAAAAAAATAAGCTGTCAGTAAAAAGTTATGACTGTATGAGGAATTGTAGTAGTTTACGCGCTAATCTGGTAGACATTTGGACCACACTCCATATATTTTTGGTCATTGTCCTTTTGCATAAAAGCATGCGAACTTCATCTGATGGTACGCGACCACCATACCACAACACAACATGAGTATTGGATATTGATGTTGCTTAATACGCTGAGGAATACCTTCTATGTCCAAGGAATCGTAACTTGAGACGATTTCAGGAGGAATACTCATGCTGCCGTTCATCTGCGAACAAAAAAATCCAGCCATTGCAACGTCTTTTTATCCTATACAAACTGTTACTTAACAACGGATACCAATCAGAATCTAACTACTAAATGTGACATTGACATACCACCATCTCGGGTACATGTTGAACAAACGGTGAGACCGGTTCTTCTTCACCAGGCACTCTGGTTTCGGCACTCAGAGATCTTATTTGTTGCTTCGTGCGCTTCACATCTTGACTTTCAGGCACAAGACCCTGATATATGAGAAAAAAATATAAATTACCATCGTGAAAGAGGAGGATAGCCTAAAAAATATGAGGAATACTAACATCGTCACATCTCTGTCCCAATAACTTGGTGAAACATCCCATGCCGCACGATATGCAGCGCTTGGTATACCGCTCCAGGTATAGCAAAGCTCTTGCATGCATTTCGCTCTGAATCAGGATAACGTGACATTTTATTAAAATAATAATGGATAAATAAAAAACGTCCTTTGTTTTAGCTCCACAATAATTGTAGAAAATTACCTTCTGATTCTCAGTGAGCAGCTCGTAAGTGGTGGTTCGGAATAAGGAATGCCTGAACTTCATGTAACCGCAAAACGCGTAGATTGGCAAATCACGGCAATTTGCTAAAAAATAATCAAAATTTGAAAAGAAAAAACCAACGTACACCTAACAGAAAACTATGGAGAAACAGCAAATTCATCTTTCTGGCATATACTTACGCGGCAGTCTGATTCCCAAACAAGCACAATACGGCGGCTTGGCGGCCGGCAGCGCGGGCGCAGGGTGTATCAATACGAATGATGTATCACGCGTGAAGTCCCCACCCTCACATTCCAGGACACGGATGAGGAACAGCTTGACTACAGCTGAAGAAGAAATGGTGCAGATTCATATTTTATGCAAAGGTTTCTCAATTTGTATTGAACACAATGAAAAAATACCTTTAGCTACTTTTCTCGGAGAATCGCTTTGCAATAAATGCAGAAGCATTCGTCTGGAGAATACGTCACCCAGCACTGATCCGCATTTCAATATCATCTTCTCAAAAGGAGTCAAAGAATCATACGTTTTCAAAATCACAGCTGGAAAAAGATACAAGCAGTTTCGACAACATTATGCCATCTTTGAAACTTAATTTTGTTTCGTGTCTATTAAAGGAATGATTGGAAACTGAGTACTGATTCAGGGCGAATTACTGGGTTTTTCGCCCTATATCTAGTCAGATTATTTAGTTGGATTCAGTTACCATCCATCGTCATATCGGCAGTCATATCGTCGAAACTGTACCCCTCGGACAGCACAGCCATTTGCACGACGTCGGAGTGAAGAGCGAACTGACTCTCCTGCTTACTCAACATGCTCACACTCACTACGCTGTAGATGCTCTGAAGAGTAGAAAGATTTAATGTACTTGGTACATACATGCTTTATTTTACTATACCTCTGGCACATGTAAGTTGATGAGTGCGCAACTTTATTTCTGAACAAAGTGACAGCCTTTAGATTGTGCTTTAAAGGTCTAGCCCAGAAGCAATGCGTGGAGCGTCAAATTGGATAGAAACGTTACGCTAGCTTGCGTCGCGTTGTAATCGCGTTAGAGCAAGTTTTTAGCTTTCGGTAGATAATAAACTTATGTAGCTACTTTTGAGCTTTGAGTTTTCTAGACTCCATAGTTGTTGCTTCAACTATGTAGGTATACGTATAAAGGTACAAATATAAAAAAAAACCTGCGGAAAAAGGGGAAAACCACCTGATAACTTTGCCGTCTCGGCTCAAGACCAGCGTTACTCATTTCATGGCCGGGTATCTGCAGGAGAGCTGGTGACGGCATCACAGCCCCAGACTCCAAGGCCTCCTCCCGAGGCACGGTGACCACGGATAGAACCCCTCGTTGGACTAGGGAGATGACGAAGTTTTGGATCCAACCAGGCATACCACCGCTGGCACTCTCGATCACTCTGCATGATATTTATTAGTAACATCAGTAATTTATTCCCACGCAAGAAAAATGTTTACAATAAAGATTTACGTTAAGTTAAATGCCTATTTAGGTAATTAATTAATTACTTGAGTAAGTGCCTACTTGGAAAATAACTCTGCGACCTCCATAACACCTAATTCTACGTAATTTACTAATGATGTGCTATAGCATGATAATCATGTTAATTTACATGTGGCAGTAAACAATTTCAATTTCAAAGTGCGTGTCATTAAATCTCGGTTTAGAATAGAATAGAATAGAATAGAAATAGAATAGAAATCATTTATTTGCGTAAGAGACACGGTACATATTTGTTCAAATTATACATAAAGCAGTTTGTAAGTGCATGCGTGCTCTACCGAATGTCGGCATGCAAAAACTTAACAAAAATGTCACATTAAATAAATTAAAATTAAAAAGATGTCCATTAATAAAATCATAATAATATTACATGCTTGTCAGGTACACATTCATTTACATTGTTTATTTAAGTCAAAATATTCTTTCATGTCATAAAAGCACTCTCCAACAAGCCAGCGTTTTAATTTACGTAAAAACAAAGTAGTAGGTAATTGTCTAATTTCTAAGGGGATTCTATTATATACGCGAATGGGCATTATATAACAGTTGTTATTATGGAGAGTACTATTATGTTGTGGCAACATTAGTTTGTGCGGGTCTCTCGGTCGTAGCCTCTGTATATGAGTTTCTGTTTTAAAGAATGACATGTTATGCCTTATGAAAGTTCCTATTTCAAAGATATACATGGCTGTCACTGTAAGTAAGTTGTATTTCTTAAACATAGACCTGCAGCTTTCACGTGGCCCAATGCCACTTATGGCTCGCACACATTTTTTTTGAGCAACAAACACCTTTTGCACATCTGTTGAGTTTCCCCACAAAATTATTCCATATCTCAACACTGATGATACATAACCATGGTATGCCATGATGGCAGTCTTTTCATTTGTTGTATTTCTTAGACGATACAGAGCAAATACGAAACAGCTTAACTTCTTACATATACCCTGAACATGACTTTTCCAATTGCAATGGCGATCCAGTGTAATACCCAGAAATTTCGTCTCATGGACTTCATCTATAATTTGTTCTCGGCATTTTAAGTTTAAGTTTATGCTTTTACTTTTGACGTTATGAAACTGAATGTATTTAGTTTTTGAGGCGTTAATTAAGAGATTATTCTGTCTTAACCAGTTATCTACATTAACTATTGATTTATTAATCGAAGCTTCGTAGATCACCCCTTTCTCATTATTTGGTATAACAAGTGAAATATCATCTGCAAACAAGATAGTTTCAAAACGGGTAGCCTTCGGTAAGTCGTTTACATATAAAAGAAACAACAAGGGTCCCAGGACGCTTCCCTGAGGAATGCCCAATTTATTTTGTTGAAAGGATGACCTATATATATAGTCAATCGCCTCGTTACTCTGATTAATTTTTGTGACCTGTACGCACTGCGTTCTGTCTGCAAGGTAACTCCTGATCCAGTTGAGCGCAGGTCCTCTAATGCCATATTTTTCGCATTTGACGAGGAGGATTTTGTGGTCAACTCGATCGAATGCCTTGCTAAGGTCAAAGAATATAGATGTAACTGGCACTTTGCTATCTATAAAATTGGTAACGCTACACATCAGTCTGTATCCTGCGAGAGTTGTAGATTTATGTTTCTGAAACCCATTCTGCTCCTTGGCTATGATATTATGTTTATCCAGAAAGTTTGTGATCCTAACTTTCATAGCCTTTTCAAAAATTTTTGAAAGAATAGGAACAAGAGTTATAGGCCGATAGTTATTTACATCCCGTTTGTCATTCTTTTTAAACAATGGTTTGACAATGGAGTGTTTAAGTGTGACTCTGGAAATAAACCTTGCTCAAATGATAAATTTATCAGATGCACTAGTATTGGGTATTAGGGTTCTATCTTAATCTCTAAAAGTCCAGCCTACCTAAATATTGTGTATTTCTTTATTTTTTAGAGACCAGAATAAAGGTGCTTACTTCTCCAAGTCTGCCGGTATGGCCTGCACGTCCAGTAACTGGCAAGCCAACGAGGCATGGTACCAGCGGTCGATACCCGTTAGATATACCTTTTCTATCATGTAGTTGTCCAAGCACTTACGAGCCACCACTGAGAAAAGACTTGATTTTATACTTAACGCAAATAATTAGTTGACAATTTTAATTAACTTCCACTCTTCCCGTATTAAATGTTGTTGAAAAAGAAGAATAAAGGTGAAATGTAGATATAGGCGAACATCAGGCCTTCCCAACCTCTGAATAAGGAAACTATCAGAGTTCCCAACCCGTTTGGCTGGCATAGGGAGTATAGACAAAATCCTCCCTTTTGCCTCTGGTAAATTGAGAGGATCCACGTAAGAAGCCAGTGGAGACTAAATGACCTGATGATTATGATGATGAAGTTTAATACATACGCGAAAGCTTGTCCTCGTCAGTGATGGTGAAAAGAACAAAAAAAGTCTTTATCTCTAATAGGATCAATATCATCCGCCAAGATTGATCGTCGATGTGTTGGGCTTTTTTTATAGCCACCACCCAAAGTCTCACGAAATTCTGTTAAATGGAAACTTTGTTATTTTGGTCGATGGAGTCGCTACTTAAATATCAAATAAAATTGATACGAACTTTTTTAAAGATTTCTTGCAGAATATTTTTGACGCTGAAGTTGCACAAGATGTCTCCCGTATAATCAAACTTCTCGGGAAGAGGAAATCTGCTGTCGAATATTTCATTCAACGCGAATATCTGAACAGGCGTTAATCCATCCAAATCGATACTGAAAAAGTTTAAAAATAGTTTAGCCATTTTCCACTTTTTTTTCGCATGTATAGTAGAAAATACGCTAAGTCACGTGGTATTTCACGCTCGTACCCTATTAGCTAAGTGGGTAACTGGGTACCTAAATTAATTTACTTAACTATTGTCATTATCACAATCAAGCGATACTTTTTAAGGTCCACTTACCAAATTTTCTACCATTAGGTAATTCTCGTGGCTTTTATAAAGATCATTATTTTTTACCTGTATCTTATAAGGTTTTCACAACTTTCTCTTGCTTTTCGCCCATCAGTAGCAATGAAAGCTCTGGACAATATCTTTCGGAATATTGTAAAAGGTTTCTAAAGGAACAATAATAATATTATTTATTACTGACAATAAAAGTATGATGTCGATGATGATGAATTATTTTACCTCGTCCTTTTCTGTTAACGAAAACATGTCTGCGTGCACATAACTTGGTGTTATATTGATGCATTCTTCTAATAAACGCGTTTTGCCTACTAATGTTGGGCCCTGGTTGATAAAAATCCTTAATGAGACTGTCTATTAAGTACTATGATACCATTAAAAATTAATACTACTTACAATAATAGCAAAACCAAACTTGTGATCCCTATATCTCGTGAACTTTTGCTTATGTTCATTGATAGCGTTGCAAAGAATCGATTTATATTTGCGCAACTCTTCATTTCTGCCTAGAATGGGATGTCTGTAATCTCCTGGACGGTCTGACCACCTTTGGAAAAGGAATTAATGAGTTTGTTCAGTCGTTCAAGGCTCATATACATAATCTTCGCCGAGTTATAATGAGCCTTAAATTGGAGGGAAAGATCTCAGGAATGCTAGTATATCATCAGGTCTACGAGCTTTCTTTGTTCTAATAGAGAATCAATAATAATTTACTAACCCATTTTTATTAAATTCATAAATGGGTCCAGCCTTAGTGATGCCTTTCAATGCTTTGGGTTCCATTATCTTAAAATGTTCTTGATCAAGTTTGCTTCTCAGGAAAGTTTCCTTATCGCAAGTGACTACCATGGGATACGCCATCATTAACCGAGCTGCCTGCATTTATAACAAAAGGTTATCTTGTGTAAACCTTATTATATCCTCATGTTTTAATGATAATTATGAAATATTGTGAATATTACCTTATTTACCGCAGGTCCTATGACCGTGTATTCTCGACGGAGATCGTGTCCAACTACACCACAATAAGTAGTGCCTATAAAAAAAGGGAAGAAGGAAGAGTATGTATAAGTTAACGTAACATTAGTCACCCCTAGCCAAAAAGTAAAGGTGTTGCCTTTACACTTTATTTTAAATCCGTTTCCATCGACAAGTAATATGCAAACGCTACGATAAAACTTTGAATTCTTGTCATAGCGTTTCTACAAACGTTAACGCAAGGCAAAAGAAATCCTGTCTAGTACGGGTCACGGGACTATTCCCACCTTTCGTTCCCACCACTGCTTCTCCTGTCTTGTCTAGTACTAGAAACCCTCCACAACTAACCCGAAGTGACTCCAATGGAAATGCTGATGATATTCTCCTCAGCCAGTTTCTCTTTCAGCTGATGAGCACACTGCAGGGCTTTCTCCGCCTCGTCTTCCTGCTTGAGACCTCGTAGCCCGAAGACCACGAGGAACATCATGTCCTTGTCGAACATGGAGACTTTGTTCACAAGACCACCCGAAGCTGACGTCACGCTGGGTGAGATGATAAAATAATAATATTAGGTTTTTTATCTAAGTATTACCATACTTACTAAAAAAAGTAACTCTGTCTATCTGTCTGTCTCGTTTTCACGCCTAAACCACTAAACCGATTTTGATGAAATTTGGCTTATGAGTCCCAGGAAAGGACATAGGAAAGTTTTTATCCCGGTTTTTGAAACAGGGACGCGCGCGACAAAATTCCACGCAGGTGAAGCCGCGGGCGGAAAGCTATAGTAACGAAATAAATAAGACATCTACCTAACTAGGTAGATTATAGGTATACCTGCAGACAGACTTATAGGCCCTATCCACGACCTCTATCAGCACATCCTCAGTCACTGTCCTCGTGATAATATTGATGCAGAGGACCACCACTCTTCGGACCTCGGTGAGGAAGTCCATGGGCTCGTCGTTATCCACCGCCCTTAGCACTGGCGTCACCATGAAGCTTCTCAGGGCAGGCCACCACGAGCTTCGTAGGGCTGATATTACAGCTGGACGGACTAAGAAAATTGACCATTGATGAAGATTTTAATGCGCTTTGCAAAAAGGTAAGTAAGGTACAGACGATAGCACGTCAAGCTAATACAAAACGCAAAAACTTACGTGAAAATTCACGAAAATTTATTTCGGAAATATTTCCCTCGTCGAACCTTGGACTATTCGCGAGGAACTGTGGTGATTTTAACGCCTCGGCTGTGAATCGAAAATGTATTGCAGTAAAAAAATACGGAAACTAGTTTATTCTTACTAAGTAATAGCTCAGAAAACCTACGTCTTTGAGTTGCTCCCAGCGTGTAATTAAGATTTTCAACTCTTTTCCATGTAGCGCCAACGCCAAGCACCTTAAAATTAAAAATATTTTTCAGAAGATCACGGATAGATAAAATGTAACTAGGTATTATTGCATCAAAAGTACCTACTTAGCTACTGTTAACTATTGTTAGTTCACAGTACACGTGTACCTACTTACTTAGATATATTATTCCTTAGTGCATATCTATTTTCCGCGGGCTGCGGGATTTGAACTAGAAACTGTAACTGGCCTTCCGTCAGACAACAAATGCAAAGTAGTGTCTAAAGCTCAAGATCTTTTCTAAAAGCCTGGTCCGTGAGCACGTAGAATTTTGTCCAATGACCCCAAGCTACCCATCCTTATCGCTCGCGCGTAACTAAGTAATTATGTTGCTGTCGCGCTCGCACACTCACTGCGGGCGCCCGTCGCATAGTCGCGACAGCAATATAATTACGCGCGAGCGATAAGGATGGGTTGCTTGGGGTCATTGGACAAAATTCTATGTGCTCACAGACCGGGCTTTATCTAAATTAAATTGTTTAATCCATGCCTTCGTGTGTCTCCCATCCCCACACGGCTGAGTGCAGTATTCCGCCTCGTTCACGTAAATCCAAGCACTGGCAGAGGTGAGGACGTCACCAGCTGTGCTCATGTACTCCGCCATCTTGACGTCCCACACTGGCGGGCCCACGATCACGTAGTGAGACTGGGACGTGTTACCACCGCCGATTATCGAGAAGTGGGACAGGCCGGCTGATATCGCTACTTTTACTGGAGAGGAACAAATGAAGGTTTCCAATAACATTCCAAGTAAATTAGTTTAGTTTCTTCTACCTACCTGCGTTACTACTATGAATCCATAAGTACCTAAAATAGTTGGATTTTACCTCAAAAAATGGGATGGAAAGGGATTAATTAGGAATTGAAGCATTTCACTGCGCACAGAGAAAGGAGACAATATTAATATAGCGTTATGAAAGATTTTGATTTTGAAAGCGCGTCATCCATTTAGAAACAATGATTTCTTCAGTCAACCGGGAATCGAACCTGAGCCTTGAAGCCTACGGTGTTGGTACGTTCATTTTTATTAAAAAAAAACAAAAACCTTTCAGCACAACCCCAACATCAGTGACGAAGGTCCCATAGTTCTTCTGGATGATGAGGCCGCAGTCTATCGCAGTATGAACGACATCCTGCATGCTGAGCCTGGGGGTCTTCTTCCACATCGACAGGAAGGCGTCTCCAGAGAACTTCAGCACGTCTCCGTTGTGCATGAGGATCTCCTGGACCATGGCCCCGATGTACGAGTTTAGGACCTGGGTCAGACGCGAGGGCCCACCACGGCCTGGCTTCGTGTAACTCTCGCAGAGGTCCGTGAAGCCTTCAATATAGGAAATACCATCAAATTGACCTACTGAAGTTGTAAGCTAAAGAACGAACAAATGGTATTTTTGTGCTAGTTACCCTCTGACAAAATAGGAATTGATACACACACATAACTGGGAATCGAACCCGGAACTCCTTTGCGTTCAAGGTGATGGTGGCGCCACTACGCTAGGTATTTGGTATCAGACCATTGAGCATCTTGCGACTCTAATCTAACGATCATGCGGTTTTAATTACGATCAAGGCCTAAGAAAAGCAGAGCCGATTTTGAGAAATTTTGATTTTAGTATACAGAGCGCGGTTATTATAAACGTTCTCGGACTCCGTCTCTCACTTACGGCTGTTCTACTTCTATCTAAGTAAGGCGATTAGCAGCTTAACCACAAAAAATATCACGAATTTGAAAAATGTGCGCCTACTTATTTATCTACTTACTTTTTACAATTTACTGTACCCACCAGAAATATCAATAAACATGAGCGCAGTCTCGTAACTCCTCACGGAAAGGTCGGAGTGCTTCCAGATGATCTCGTCGGGCACCATGGAGGCCACGATGCTGATGCGAGTGGCCTGCTGGACGCTGCTCCAACTGCCAGCCACCAGTCCGTCCAACCTACGTCGTTACTTTGTTAGATTTCAGCTTCGTACAGATATCGTTACAATGCATTTCCTGAACAGTACCGGTCTTTGTGGAAACCCTTGGGTGCCTTTGTCCAGCAGTGGACAACGGCGCTAGATTCAAACGAAAGAATACAGGTAGGACTTTTCGTTGCGATAAATTGAAGCTTAGTTCTACTACGACTGAATATTGAGCCTAGGGTTCGTTATTTTTATTAAACCATTCTTTTAAACTTTCAGTTACATCTATGTATAGACTGGTCTGTGAGCACGTAGAATTCTCACTACGGGCACAGAATAAGTAATAGTACAGGTACAGAAGGATTACTCCGCAAGACGATTTAAATAAATGCAAGTCTTGCTACGACGCGATACAGTGGAATTCAGCTCGCACAGCACTACGTACCTACAATTTTATTCACCTACAAGTTTTGTCTCTTTCTATCGCGTGCCTCTGAACTCTTCTTACGCTGTTAGGGTTGCTGTCTAGTGAAAAAATAATTAATCTACTTATTTGTAATGAGGTACGTATGTAGGTAAGTACGCATTAATTATGGAAAACCTTGGGAGAGGCCTTTGTCCAGCAGTGGACGTCATTTGGCTGAAACGAACGAACGCATTCCGAGCAGTAGTCATGGTTAGGTTCCTATACTATCCTAAGAATTATTGATTACCTACATGGCCAACATACCTTTCAGCATCATTGGGAAGCGAAAAAAAAGATAAATCCGGTAGATTTCTTTTCGAATTTAAACACCCGAACGCTGCACAATAATATTTCTTTCTCTTTATGTCCATTTTTAAATAATACTTCGATCATAGAATTAGGTACTACAACGCACGCCAGCGTCCTGACGGGCGCGCGCGTGACACTCGACTGATATAATACCCGCCGGCGGGGCGCTTCGCTGTAGGTAATTATCGGATGTACCGCGCGGAGTGAGCCAGGCCTGCTACGGGCGCCCGTCGCACAGTCGCGACAGCAATATATGATTACGCGCGAGCGATAAGGATGGGTAGCTTGGGGTCATTGGACAAAATTCTACGTGCTCACAGACCGGGTTTTACCACTATTCCCCTCTTAAATTATACCTACTCCTGCTACGGCTAAGGACCTCTATAAAATAGAGAAGACAAAAATGGGTCATTCCATAAAAATCTGTATATTTTCGACGTCATTTTGTCCGTAACTTTTTTAAGATGCTTTTGAATACTTTATTAGTGTAAATTATAGTTTATTAATTAATTATGTTATGTCTAAAAGGGCCAGTCACTTTATGCTTTATTTTAGGAGAAATTATAATTTTCAATTTTTTCATACTACATTACTCCTATATGACTTCTAATAAAGTATAAAACATATAACCTTAACATTTATAGATAAGTTAATAGACATAATGTAGTTGTTTTGTTATAATCACTATATAAAAAACATCATTCCCTAACTAGTAATTTAGTCCCAAGTGTCGTTTAAAGCTAGGGCCTGACGCTCTAGAGACTGACGATTTGGAGTAAAACTTAACATAAATGCAGATTAACTTTAATTATAAGATGCCTAATACGATGTGCCGAAAATAGCCAAAAAAAACCACACGTAAATACTATTAAATTATATACAATTTCCTATTGTAATCAATAAAGCTACTCAACTAGGGACTGACGAAGTGACTGGATTAACACATGTTTCCGCAACAACTGGCACGTTTGCACTAATTCAAAAAACGGCTACCGCAAAGCCAGTATGGTCTGAGGATAACTTCGTATCGTACTTTAAACTCAACTAAATGTCATTCACTCTAAATACATATTAAAGCGCAAAATTATAAAATCAGTGCCTGGCGAGGGAATGACGCTAAAAGCTGTAGACTCTTTTTCAACTAAAGAAAATCAAATTGTTGTTTATTGAAACCGCAAAATATTAATAGTATTTGGTGTAATATACATTTAAATAGATTATTCGTTAATTAAACCAAAGGATAAAGTTGATGTTTTTATAAATGTGGGTCCCAAAACACAAACTTTTGGAGTACGGACATGCCTAGGGAATGACGTTTTGGGTCATTCAAAAGTAATTTAAGATGTTTTAAAAATAGTTTCAAAAAATATAAATAGGTGATGAATAAAGCACATTGCGAGCTGTTATTTAACAATTTTGGAATAAAATATTAACAAATATTTCATGTGAAATGTGGCGCGGACTAAGAGTTGACATATTTTTGTGGAATGACCCAAATATACTAACACCCCCTGTTTCTGAGCCACCTTCTGCCTATGGCGATCTCTAGGCGACATGATTTCCACAGGAACGGTGTTCTTGTTTTGGGCCTGGTGTTGAACTCTTTTCATGGCCAAGAGGTACTCATCGCTGCTCTCCACGCTTTGTCTGGATGGACCTAAATCTGAATTATGATAAAAATGAAGCGGTCCCTTAACAAAACTGATGATGTGTCAATATCACTATGGTTTTCGATGGTATTCCACGGAATCTCACAAATCTGCTTGAACTGTTTTGTGCCTAGCTTCGATTTCAGACTACGGTCTTACATCTACAGACTATCTTGCTCGAATGACGACTACAGCGTCTTGCTTTGGCGTTCATTCAGAAAACAGAGAATATTTACCAAGAATCGAATCCGGGTCTTCAACAACTAAACCTTTAAACTAAGTGCATGAAGGAACTTACTGTTTCCATGCCATAAATGAGAATCCCTAAATCGTTCTTTGCTGGAGCTTGGTAACATTTTAATTATCTGATAGAGTAAATAATGAGATTATTTAGCACAGCTTTCAGCAAGCATCAGTTTGACTGGTGAGTCTGGTGACAGTGATCACAGTGATGCTTGTATAGCCTATTATATTGTGACAAAAAATTTTAGAATAGGTAGTTGAAACAAACCACAGCTAATTTTCATAGTGGACTGTACTATACGATAAACATGTCAGTCAATTTGACAACCTTTGTCGGAAACATTATTCAATGACAATATTGTCCGAACCCTTAGTATTTCTCTTCGACAAATATTTTAACACATTGTGAACCACTTTTCTTTCACGACTATAAAAAGATTTTAGCAATTTAATTCACAAAATCAGTTGCGTACATTTAAAATAAAGTTTGTTTACACTTTGACAGCAATAGACTGACATGCAAGGTGACATGTCAATGAAGTTTTCAGTTACTGTTGCCATTAAAAGAAATTAGTACCATTAGTTTTCCGCAACATGGCGAGGGTTTTTATGTTCCTGGTCGGGCTATAATATTTTTTATAGGTCAGTTTATACGAATGCAGTATGTATTATTTTAGAACCTCCTCTGTGGTCTAGTGGTAAGACCACCTGAAGAAGGGGTGGGCACAAAATTTTCTTCTCGGATTTGTTAGTGGTAGGGCCTGGCCAGCTATCACCTAAGCTATTTGTCCTACCTAAGCTCACTTCCACCTTCCGCCTGGTCAGTTTTCATTAAGCGAGATGCTGGGCAAGATCTTTCTGAGTAGTACGTAACTACGTACACAAACTCGTAATGGCTTTTTCCACTATTCTTATTGTTGACACAATATTGCAAGAGCAATCGAACTCTTGCTAGAAGTAAAGAAGCGCTAACCCTTCAGACATTCCGTGTTTCTGTAGGCACACCGCCAAAAAACTTACGAAGTTATTCAATGATACTATAAAAACATCTTAGAAGTTATTACCTATCATATTCTGCTGACTTTCTTCTAACGTAGTTACCTACTAGCTTTTGCCCGCGGCTTCACCCGCGTGAAATTTTCACACACAGACATCCAAACTTTCGCATTTATAATATTAGTAGGATTCTTACAATATTTCCAACAAGATTTTCCAAGAAGATAAGCTGAACTGATTTTCATGAAATTCAAGTAGAAAACTTTACATTGCTAACCTACCTAGTCAGTTATTTTAAAAAGAGTTTTAAATAAAACTTAAAATATCATAAAACAAACTTTTATTTACCTTTTTTATAATGGTTTTAACTTGGCTTTAGTAGTAAGTAAAATTCTTTTTCACTCATTATCACAGCACTTTTTACGACACAACCACTGAGAAGTTTTACTTATCTCACGAAACTAGGTTGACACGGCTTTCTGCAGATGGAGACCACACGTGCCCATGCTGTACTGGAACCGGGTCATCCAGGCTACCTAGAAAGAAAGAGAACAAAACAAAGAGCACGAAATGATAAGATGTGTGTTTACTCTTGATGTTTTTATCGAGGTTACCTACGCATTCGGAGACAGTCTCATACTCAACCTGCGCGTTCGGCCAGGTTTTGTAAAAATGCCACCTGGCTTAGTTAAAACTTTTGCTGTCCGAGTGGCACCAAAATTGAAATAAACTGTTTTTGAAGAAGGTTGAGTACCGCTGCTCTTTCGAGTGCAGCCCTACTATTTTGTGTATGAGTGTACCTACATGGTGCGTGTCACTGCGTGTGATCTCTGATGACTTCCCGAAGTCCCGGACTCGAAAGTGATTTTTTAGATAGGATAGATACTTGCCTCCTTAAAAATCTGCTTCTCGTGACCGCCCAGTTCGACTTTCGATTGGGTAACGATATTGAAAGTGTAATGAAATTTACTGCTTTTTGGATAATCATCCCAATTAATCCTCTTGCTCTTTGAAAAATCTGAGTTACCTACCTAAAGATGGCTAAAAAGTCCGACAGGTAAGGTAATCAAACATATGGTATGGTACAGTCAGCGTCAAATAGTTAGTGACACCCAAAAGTGGAGAATAAGTTGACAAAACAGCCTTATTCCAAGACGTGTTGCGAACTTAGGCCCGGTTTTCACCAAGGCGGAGCGAAGAAAGGTGGAAATAATGAAATCTGATTGGTTATTCAAAACACTTCTCTGCTCCGCTTCGCCTTGGTGGAAACCGAGCATTATTGTATACTTTGAGTACCACGAACTATTTGACGCTGACTTTACTATCGTTTTTAAAGAGCAGAGCCTGGTTTTGTGTCCAAATAGATTGAAAAGCGTCTAAATACTGATGGGATGGAACAGGTAATTAAGTATGTTATCAATGGCACCAATAATGATCAAGAAAGGAGGCACTGGGCCTAGAAGTCCTTCAGCAGAATTATTAGCAAGAAAAAGGACCTATCTTAAAGGCTCAAAATAGGAAATTGATTCCAAAATAGGGATGTTTCCTGGGTCAAAAAGCAAGTTTTAATTAGTCCGTCAGTTAACTTATCAAAAAATACTCTACACGTATTTTTCACTTTTTCAAACTAATGAAAATTTAAAGAGTTAAAGCGCGCCAAAGTTCATAAGAAGAGGTCCGTGACGTCAATGCTTGCATAAAAGTGCCGCACGTTGTGCGGAACTTCAACGCAATTTGTTAGATTGACAAATAAAAATATATGTGTCCAATATTTTTTGATATTAAACATGACTGACTAAAAAAATTTTTTTAGGAAACTAGCCTATTCAACAAAACATCTTATACAGGATGACTTGTAATGCGTGAACATCCTTGTAAGAGATTTTAGTAAAGTCACTTGCAATCATTTAGATCTGTATATGCCTAGGCAAACGTCCACAATTTTATGAGATAATATTTCGATTTTAATTTTGTATGAAAGACTTTTTTTTCTATATGGAGCACTGCATCTAAATGAATGAAATAAATGTAAGTTTAGTAATGAATAAATAAGTTTTCCATGATTTTTTCACATAAAATAATCTCATAAATGGTGCCTTATCCTGCACATACACAACTAAATTGGTTGCAAATGACCTGTGTCCTGCCTACTTTATTCACATTCAAGATGTTCACTAATCACAAGTCATCCTGTAGATAAGCAATTTAAAATTAACATAGTACATACTATCTAAAACACCAAACTATTGCCAGTATTGTGTAGATTACCCATGCAGTGTACATAAAATGCTTCTCAGTCAGCCAGAAGCTCAGCAGGACTGACAATGCCAGTTTCAGCAGCACAGTTAGTCTGTCACATCAAACTTACCATGACCATGGGCACTATACAAACCATTTATTCTTTTATCACTCACTGGTAAGTTTCTACACTCACTTAATTTCAACTCAACTGAAGTTTATGATGCTAACTTTTAAACTTAATACTTGGTGTGGGAACTATTAACTTCACATTTTTACTGTCAATCCTGCAAGTCTTTGTAATCGCAACACAAACACTTAGGAAAACTTCAGATATTACTTTACCACACTCAGTGCCAATTAACTATCATTATTGCATCACAAACTGGTCACTTAACACTTAATACTCTCACAACTCACTAGGTTCAAAAAAACAACAACTTGAGATATAATAATCTATTTTCAAGTACACACACTTACACTACACATCACCTAGCATACACTGAATAAAAATACACTAAACTCTGTTTCCATAAATACACTTAGTTTTAAGATTGCTTTAAGTCTAGCAAGACTAACTTGTTCATTATTTGCAATAGCAATTATTGCTGTCACTACAACTGTGGATCACACAGCACTTGCACTAAACATAAGAACTTGTGAACAACCACAATACCTCACATCACTACACAACATCACAAACTTTATGTTACTGATAGTAATTTATAACATTTTTTGAAAACTTCAAAGTAAAAACTTAATCTAACTATTTAAACACAAATAGATTTATAAACTATCTTCATAAATATGTCAAGCAGAACCACCGCGGACCACGACTATTACAAGGTGGTCCTCTTTCAAACTTTCTTCAGTAAGATTGTGGCAAGTTCTCTTTAAGAGGTCCGTAGAGAAGTCACACGGAGGGAAAGAATACAACACTCCAGTTGCTTCTGTCTCTTTATTCAAGAGGGATATCACTCCTGCCGCCTCTTTCTGTTTCAAGTAAGACACCAGGTTTCTCATTGGCCTCGTCTGAATACTCGAATCTTCATTTGTAATAGAAGCTGTAGATCCAGCAACTCCCAAGAAGATAGCATGGGAGCTCGAAGTTGCAATACGTTTCTGAACATCATCCAATTTCGGTTGATCCAAACGAAGTCTTTGTGTGATTCTCAGTTGGTTTTTGCCATCCTCATCTTTCATCAGGCTGTCAATGATTTCAGAGTCACCATCGGTCAAATGGAACTTGGTGGGGAATAGGGAGTTTTTCAGGATGAGTGCACCGTTCCAGATAGTGGTGGCTTTGCGTACGACTTCTGGGAGGGTTCGGGAGGACGCCAGCATGCCGCCGGTACGGCGCGGGGAGCCGTCGGAGTCGCTGTCGGGAGAGCGACGACGCGGGGAGCGGGATCGGGAGCGGTCAACACCAGGTTCACGTGAGCCAGAATGACGGACGCGACCTTCGTATTCACCGTCGACTGGAGCTCGCCTCCATTCTTCGTCGCGGTAGTCGCCAGCGCCGTGGTAAGCACCTCTGTATGCACCACGACCGCGACCGCGATGGCCGCCCCTACCCCTGTACCCTGGAGCCCCATACCCATAACTATCATCCCAAGTACCTTCGTAACCCTCGTAGCCTTCTACCGGTCTACCGTCTTCTCCTACAGGTGGAGCGTAAGGCTTAGGCCTGTACGGACCACCGTTGCCTACATCAGCGAAATCGATACGTAGACGTCTTTCGGGCCCGCCGAGAGGAAAACCTCTCATCTCTTTAACGGCGGCCTGAGCGGCGTCAATCGAATCGTATAAAATGTATGCATGAGCTTCACCTTTGGCATATTCTATCTTCTTTATAGCCCCAAATCTGTCAAATTCCCTTTCTAGCTGAGCTACAGAGGTCCACGGACCGAGCCCCCCAACCCACACTCTGGTGGTGGGTGTGGCTTTACCGTACCCTATCTTACATTGGAATTTACCAATATATTGACCTGAAAGTTCAACTTTTGCCCTGTGTGCCATATCTAAAGTTTGATAGCGCACAAATGCAAAAGCATTTCCAGTGCCTGGTGGTGGACGTTTAATATCAATGTCCTCGACAATGCCGTAGCGTCCAAAAATACGACGCAGCTCCTCATCAGATATGTTTATCTCTAAGTTGCCAGCGAACAAAGTTCTAGTGGCCAGTGGATCATCTTCGGGCTGAACGTGGTGCAGGTAGTTGGGAAACTTGTCTTTTTTGTTTTCAGATTTCTCAAAAGGAGGATGATGCGGTCGCGGCATATACGGACGTGGCATATAATGGGGGTGTGGGGGATGGTGCATAGGGGGCCTGTGGTGCATGGGCGGGCCGTGAGGGCCTGCCATGGGATATTCGTGCATAGGTGGACGGAAATCTCTATGATGAGGTGGCACTGATGGTGGTATGCCATAGGCCCTGTCGTCTGGAGGCGGGCGGCGGCGGTCGGGCACTGGCGACCACGCGTAGGAGTAAGGGCGCTCATAGTCGGTTGGCGTGATACTTCTCGGCCTACTTCTGTACTCGGACCTCACAGGCTCGTACACAGGATCTACTATGGCCACCTTATCGTACAAAATGATCCTCGGCTTTGCATGTTTGGCGTCCCTTGCATCTTCAACACTTCGAAAACATACGTACGCGACGCGTTCGTCCAACTCGTGGGATATTTTGATGCTGAAGTCTCCAAACTTTTTGTACTCTCTGTAGAGAGTGTCTTTGACGATTTCATCTGACGCCTTGGGGTGCAATGCACTGACACAGAGAACTTTATAGTAGGGGCGTACGGATTCCTCGCGTACTTCACGAGAGCGAGCATAGTCGTCGCGGTGAGGGGACACGTACCGGCCCCGGGGGCTCGGTGACCGCACCCTTCGCCGTACACGGTCTGGAGTGACGCGCTCGTCTGAACTGTCGTCGTATCTTCCGATGCTACTACGTGTCCGCTTTGAACGCGGGATGCTATCCCTCGACGAACTCCTCTTCATGTTACGAATTTTCACCGTTATACGATCTCTATCTCTATCGCTACGCGGTAATCCAATCATGTAAGCTCAGTTTGGTGAATCACTATCTGAAATGCACAACATTACACGTCACTTCAAAATGTCGCTTGTTCCCGATAAATAATTCACTGCACAACAACTGTAACTATTGTCTTACCACAGCGAATAAGCAAGTCGTGTTCGCTAGTCACAAACACCTTCGCGATTCCACAATAGATAACACTAAACGAAAGTTCCAAGTTCAACACAGAAAACCGCACGCGAACTAATGATCGAACATGGATGCCAGCAGCCATCCAAAAACAAAATGGACGGAAGATGAAATGCCGGAAATCAGCAGACTAGTGGTGGGTTGCCAGAACAGCAAAATATTTACCCATTTTTAATTAATTTTAAGTAAACAATTCTTTCTATTGTTCACAATTCTTAACGTCCATCGCGTCATGAATTAATCAAAAACGACAAGAGCTTCCTGAAAACAGTTTAAGAAAGTCAATACGGTTTGAGTGATTTTTATTGTTTTTTTAATCAACTACCACGACCTTGATGCTTCAATTAATGTATTTAATGAAATGTGATCTTGTTGCTTTCCAATATGAACGATGATAGATAACACGCCGGCGCGTCTTTCCATTCTATACATAGCCAGAACGCAAGGGTGTGAAACTAATCGAGTATAGTTTGGATGTGACTTTTTTTACTAAGCTCCTCCAAACTATACACGACCAGTACGCAGCGTATGCGTACTGCTCGCGTATACTTTGTAGTGACTTAGGTCAATTATCTTACTCCAAAATATACATCGTCAGTACGCATACGGACTAATCATGCATGTTTTGTAATAAGTTCGCGATTACAATGTATACGCGAGTACTTAGTTGCATGCTCGTCATTTTGACTTATTTACCTCTCTTTCTATTACATATTAATTCATAACTGCGTGTCTACTTTAAACATTGAATCAATTTCGATACGTGCCATTGTTTTGATAAAGAGCTTTTTGGTGTTTCATATTCTGCCATAGAAAAGATATTTGTTTTGGGGCTGAATAACTCTGAAATTAAGAATTATGTATGTGAAAATGATTTTTGTTCTTGAGATAAAAGCTTATAAATAAAAATGAATATCCCTGGACATTTTACACTGCGCTTCTAGTCCCAAACTAAGCAAAGCTTGTACTATGGGTACTAGATAACGGATATAAACATACTTAAATACTTTTTTTGTAAATACATAGGGTAGACCGGGTACAATAGTACCACGGGTCAATAGTACCATAGGCGATATTTCTTCATACAAGCGACGTTAGATTGTGTGCATAGCGTCAGAATATGAGCTTTTTGTGTTTCCATCCGCTCACCAGTCGGCGGCGCTTGCGCTGAAAAACGAAGGTGTACAGGAAGGATTTTTGTTTTTTGCCCATCCGCAGTAAGTTTTTATGTCAAATATATGAGCCCATAAGTTGCCTAATATGCTATTTGTTACCAAAGTATTGTTGTCAATAGTTTATCCAGGCTCTAAACTTTGTATCAACAGCGAATTATTGGCATTCACTGTGAAAATGACTGAATTTTAGGTGAAGTTCTCTTGACTACCTACTTGGAACAATTGTACCAGTCTCCATGGGGTCAATTGTAGCGGTACAATAAACCCCGTGGTACAATTAACCCCCGGAACCTTATTTTATACTTACTACACAATATTTTAAATTGGTTTTAAAGTACCTATACTTATAATAAAATAAGTTATTATAAAACATTCACGTGGTTATTTTACATTTTTACAATTATCCCAACTAATATTATAAATGCGAAAGTAACTCTGTCTGTCTGTCTGTCTGTCTGTCTGTCTGTCTGTCTGTCTGTCTGTCTGTTACGCTTTCCCGCTTAAACCTCGCAACCGATTTTGATGAAATTTGGCATAGAGATAGTTTGAGTCCCGGGAAAGAACATAGGATAGTTTTTATCCCGGTTTTTTGAAACAGGGACGCGCGCGATAAAGTTTTTCTGTGACAGACAAAATTCCACGCGGGCGAAGCCGCGGGCGGAAAGCTAGTATTTTTATAATTATAGGCATACCTACCTACTGAAAAAATAGTTAATATTGTGTTTTATTAAATAAGTAGGTAGATGTCGATAAAAAGGTGATATAAGTACCTAAATGCCTACTTAAAATATTTTAATATAGTTTTCTAAAACCCTTCTGAATATGTACATTTTAGCTTAATTCAGTAAGTAACTAAGTATTTGAACGTCTTGTTTTAGATGTCTCGACGTAGAGTCAAAAGTACGGATCACGGATCAACGGATCTATTCCTTTATGAACAGGCTTATGAAACAATCTTAAAAGGGCGAAGCATTAGTAGGTATAAATAAATCAGGGTCAATTGTACCAGGGGTCAATTGTACCCTCATACAAAAATAGATTTTTAAGTTTTGATTATTCTATCATTGTTATTATGCTTATTGTTGTTTCAGGAGCAATACCCGAGCCAAATAAATGGCATATTATGTAGAAACAGTTAGTTTTTTCGTTTTTATGGAAGAAAAGTTATTGTTTTGATTTTAAACTTTAGTGTTGATTTTTCATACTTGTTCCTAAATATTTTCGATCTCAATTAATAAAGAATGATGATTGTAGGAGATTAAGAATACAGAATACCAATAAAGGTCATGATTAGATAAACATAACGACCCGTTGTAGGGGTCAATTGTAACATGAGACATCGTACAGTTCAAACTCGTTTTTCATTAAGTATTCGAAAGAATAGTTCAACTCTGCATGCTTAAATTTGTAGCTTAGGAGTCTAGTTTTTACAGCATACTAACAGAATAAGTTATATTTCATTAGATTTCTCAATATTGAACAATTTCCAAAAAATGGTACTATTGTCCCCGGTCTACCCTACTTATTATACATAGAAGACACCCAGTCCAATACAAACAAATATCAAAATATGTTCATGCACACAAATTAATGTTTGTACTGTGCGGGAATCGAACCCGCTACCTCCGGAACAGTTATCCGTTTCGAACCACTACACCGAACGATTGACAATTTTAGTTAATAATGCACGTTTAACTTTCTTCATTCACTCTCACTAATAAATAATTGTTATTTAATTTGAAATCTACCTAATCAATTTAATTTCAGAAACCACTTACATTAGTGTTATAAATCTAGATTTATTATAATAATATGTAGATTCAGTAAAATAATAATATTTTATGTAAAAATTAATGAATTTAAAAATGGCATCACCGTACGTGATCTACATAGGTAGTTCTTATTTCTAATCTCGAGGACAAAGCACGAGCATAATATCTAATAAATGTAATAATTTTAAATATAATTCCATATTTTATTAAATCAAATAAAATAAACACACTCTAGTCAACTGTAAGTGGTGTACTTAGTATAGTTTGGAGCGAAGACGGAATCCATCCACGACACAAACTATACACGATCAGTACGCAAAATTCGTGTATAGTTTGTAGTGACCGACTTACAAAGAGACACTCCAAAATATACACGAGCAGTTTCCTATGGGTGCGTTCTGGCCATGTATAGAACGGAAAGACGCCACGCCGGCTCACCTGAATAAATGAATTCACTCTTGCGAAAAAACTGACAATAAATTTAAAATATAAAAAAATTATATGCTGGCAACTTTGCAATAACCGGAAATGAGATCAGTAGTGATGTTTTTATGATGTCATGTATTTCAAATAATTTCAATTGAAAAACGAATGTATCGATTAAACATAGCATTGACGATTCCTTTAAATATTTTTTTTTAATCCTCCTTCCTTGACCATCCTACACAATACAAAATTGATGGTGCGGAGCGTACATCGTAGATGCTCGCACTAAGATATTAATTTGCTAAACAGATTTTTACTCGAATAATATCATGCATGCATTCGAATATTAAAAGCATGGACACTACACATCCCTAATGGACACTGACAGTTACCAGACTACACTTTGGGTACTTTTTATTGTCATATTTTAATTAAATTCAAATTCCCCTCGCAATTTTAGGTTTATTATCTGATACATACTTAGATTAAAGTTTGTTTTAGTCATAATCAACAAAAATACCAACCTTATGCTTGAATTGAATTTAAAAAGGAAGAAACAAATTGATTAACAAGTAAAAATTTTCTACTATACCGTTTAATCATAAACGACATAAAAAATAACCCAATTACTTTATTTGTTTTGGGCAAAGTCTACTGTTTTGTATTGTTGCAAAAAATCGGATTTATTTGTACGTTAAACACGTTATTAGAATTTAAACTTTGGTGATGAGAGCCTAATATGGATATAATAATTCAAGTTAATAATCAGTCGAATGGGAGAGATAAATTGGCGAGGTCAGTACTTGCGTACTTGATATAGGTGACTGTTTCTTAGCTTATTTTGTATTAGTATTATAATTTAACTAAACAAAACTAACCATTTAATTGCAGGCTAGCACAATATACAAGTCGGTTGATATGGCATCAATTAGAATCAAATCATGCAAACAAATATTCTGTGGATCGAATAAAAAATTTGGAACTTACACTGAGCACATTCAGAAAAAGTAAGTTATAAACTGAACAATGTTTTAGGTATCAATTTGTTGTGCTTGATCTTCATAATATATGTTTTTGTGTTTCAGTACTGAGGTTGGGACGATGTGTGGATATTTGCTATTCTGCATTGAACAGTATGAACATAGATGATCCATTCCTAAGGTTGGCGATAACTACAAGCAAATTGGCACATTCGCTGTTCCTTTATGCAGACCACATAGTCTGGTTTACAAAAAGTGGATTTTTGAAGACAGATTCCGACAAATGGAATCGTACAGCAAACAAGTTCTGGCTGTTATCAATTATTGCAAATCTCGCTAGAGATTTCTATGAGATATTGCACATTTTAGAGTTGAACAAAACAACTTTGTTAAAGCCTTCTAGCCTGTTGAATGGCTCGGTAAATAATTTGGATTTTACTGGCAGTGCCAGGCATTTGTATATGTTTGTAAATTGTCACAAAGATATTTTCATTGATACTGTTAAGAATTCCTGTGATTTGTTCATTCCTCTGACTGCTTTAGGGTTTACTAAGCTGAGTCCTAGTGCAGTGGGCACACTTGGGGCTATTTCTTCTCTAGCAGCACTAATAACTATTGTAAAGCCTATAACTAAGTTGGTGCCTGCTTAGGAATGGTTATCTATTTACTTCAGTCTACATACATAGACACTTATTAATTGTTACACTACTCATGACTATACAGGGTGTTAGGTAAATGGGTATATGAGCCGACACTAGCCCATGTTAACATATGCATATAAATGGTATGGTGAAGTCAGAAAATTGATCTATCATCATTATAATTATCATCATTTAAATTATTTTAATTTTCATACAAATCTGATTTTATAAATTTTATTTTGTATGAAAATTTAAAAAATTAATATGATGATATTAAATTTCTGACTTCACCATACTATTTATATGCATATGTTAACATGGGCTAGTGTCGGCTCATATACCCATTTACCTAACACCCTGTATACACTATTTATTATAATCTAATTGAACATACTGGCAAAATGGTGATGGTTTTTACTATTATACTTAGTGATAAATCATTAAAACGAAATGCAAATCAACTTTACATCCTTAGCAGAAGGATGATTTTGTTTCAGACAGTTTTACTGCTATAAATGCTTCTTTTATAACTTATCTGATAAGTTTTATTAAGTTTTGATTAACAGGGTCATAAAATATTTTAGTAGGTATCTATATAGGTATGTGTTGGTTGGTACCACAGAGCACGTAATAGTTGGTACACAATGATATTGTTTAATTTTTAAGAAAAGTAGATATACTCTGTTTATTATATTTTTTCTGATTTTCTGTAACCGAAATAAAGGTATATTTTATCAAGATGTTGTTTATTTTAGGACCTTATAGCAAAAAAGAGTAGAAATGCAATAAACATTTATGACTGACTATGAAATCGTATCATTGTTGAACGCGATAGTTTCTAAATGTTGGTTTCGTATCAAGATGCGAATTTACAAATTATGAAAAATATAGTCATTAATTCCTTTGCTTTAAGTTCACGTTCATAAAAAAGTTTAACCTAACCTCCAAAATCCAAATTTGACAAGTGACATTTTGAATAATTTTGAAATTGCATTTTTTGCGTAACTCTGCCGTACTTTTATAAACAAAATTAAAATTTTTATCCAATGGCTCGTAATGTAGCTGATGCGGCACGGAAGTTTTTATTACTGGGTCAATGTGTTCCCACCGTGAAACAAAATGCAGCCAAAATTAGAGTAAAAAGGTTAGAATTAGATGAAAATTTACTCATGGTACGTATTATTTATTCATTCTACTGATTTCTATTGAATGGAGACATTATTCTTGGCCCTTTTAATACAGTTTTACATGTTTCTTTTAACCACCGTCTTGTTGGTTTCAGTATTTCAAGAAGGATGAGTTTTATTACTGTCATGATCCGAGTAAAGTTTGCAAGACCGGTGATATAGTTCTCATACAGGCTTTACCCCAGAAATTGACTAAACTCATTACCCATGAAGTCAAAGAAGTAGTTTATCCACTTGGTGATGTCACAGACCCAGTAACAGGCAAGAAAGTGGCTAAAGAACGATACAGAGATGATCTTGAAATTGAAAATAAAATCTACGGAGAGGTTGACACTGCATTTGATTACAATAAGGCACCTCCAAGAGGCTGGCAAGAAGGAAAGAAAGATTTTACTGCAAAACCTACATACACGAAATTCCATGTATTTGATGAGAATGATCCCTATGCTATTTAGTCCAATTATTGTAATTTATTAGTAAAATATAAGATTAGTTGTGTAAAAGTATTTTTGTATTCCCTCAGTTTCTTTCCAGACCAGTTTTAGGGATTTAACTTAATTTTATTTTCAGAGTTCAACCTCAGGTTATTTATTATTGTACTTATTACATTTAATTTTATGAGAGTAAATTAATTCTCCATAAACTATCTACCTAATTATAGTCTCACAAAGGGAGTCGTGTGAGTAGCCGTATTAGCATTTTAGATATCCAGTCAAATTGAAATTGTTTATTTATGGAAATAGGCTCTCAAGCACTTTCTTTTAGTGTAGGCACAGTCCATCAACTTATACTGATCAACAGCCCGACCCAACTATAGGCCAACTAAAAATCGGTGGTCTGTGCCTAGGCTTATATTACTACAGACAATCATTTGTATGCATTTGATTACTTCTGTAATTGATCATTAGACTGAGCTGAGCAAACTGTATTAATTAAACTTAATAGCAAAGTTGGGAATAGTTGTCAAGAATAAATAAAACCAAGATTGAGAAAAAAAAACAGTTTATTTCGGTAGCGGGTCGTGTGTCGGTGGCATCAGTCCTGCGCGAGGAACTCTCTTTCTAGCGCAGCTCCCATGAGGTTCCAGGAGCTGTCATCGTCATCGGGCGGCTCGTCGTCTGACGGAGGCGTAGACGGCCGCTTCCGTTTCCTAGGTTTGGGCTCACCATCTGTAAATAAATAATTTTATTGTAATATATTTAATCAAGCCTTAAGTGTACAGTCAGCGTCAAATAGCGGTTCGTGACAGCCAAAGTAGCCTACAAGTAAGTAAGGCAAACAGAAACAATTAACCAAGTGAAAAAAATAACTAAGAAAATCTAAGTTCAAATTGATTAATGGGATTTTTGAATGGTAAAGGACGTAAGCTATTAATTTTCACCTGCTATTGGTGTTAATGAATTCTAATCTTTGTATGTAGGTACACACGGCCACACTGTTCTATCCATTTCCGTTTTTGCTCTCGCTCTCATCAAAAGGTGATTCTTTGCGATAGAACGAGACGACATGACCGGCAATGGGTAGTTAATACTGTTGTCGATAGTACATCGCATTGTACTTACCTAAATCTGAATCACTGGATATGTCATCATCTCCTTTGTTTAGTAATCTATGAGACAAGAAAAAAACAGTGTAAGTCATGGTGGGATATAAAACATTATTTTGAATACATTTCACCATTTTCATGTTTTGATTATTACTTTATTTACCTGTCTTCTGTGTCTTCATTTTCAACAGATATTAGTCTGTCCTCTGGTGGATTTTCTTCGTCATCTAGGTCATCCCCTCGATTTTTCGTTTCCTCATCTGAAGAACTCTCATCTGATTCATTAAAAATATCTTCAACCTAAGAGAAACATGTTTTCAGTTAATGAGGGTAATTTACTTATAAAATGCATTATCATTACTGTTTGATAATGGTAATAAGTTTGTAAAGATTGTCCCAGGCCAGTGTTTCGATGTCCTGACGTCGGACGGCGTGCGGCGTCTGACTACATATCCCCCAGCCTGAGTGTCGTCGGCGCGGGCTCACCTCGCGGTCCATGTCGGCGATGTCGTCGCTGGAGAAGGACAGCAGCGGGTTGAGGGTGTCCATGAAGCGGCCGGAGGGCGTGCGGCGTCTGACTACATGTCCCCAGCCTGAGTGTCGTCGGCGCGGGCTCACCTCGCGGTCCATGTCGGCGATGTCGTCGCTGGAGAAGGACAGCAGCGGGTTGAGGGTGTCCATGAAGCGGCCGGAGGGCGTGCGGCGTCTGACTACATGTCCCCAGCCTGAGTGTCGTCGGCGCGGGCTCACCTCGCGGTCCATGTCGGCGATGTCGTCGCTGGAGAAGGACAGCAGCGGGTTGAGGGTGTCCATGAAGCGGCCGGAGGGCGTGCGGCGTCTGACTACATGTCCCCAGCCTGAGTGTCGTCGGCGCGGGCTCACCTCGCGGTCCATGTCGGCGATGTCGTCGCTGGAGAAGGACAGCAGCGGGTTGAGGGTGTCCATGAAGCGGCCGGAGGGCGTGCGGCGTCTGACTACATGTCCCCAGCCTGAGTGTCGTCGGCGCGGGCTCACCTCGCGGTCCATGTCGGCGATGTCGTCGCTGGAGAAGGACAGCAGCGGGTTGAGGGTGTCCATGAAGCGGCCGGAGGGCGTGCGGCGTCTGACTACATGTCCCCAGCCTGAGTGTCGTCGGCGCGGGCTCACCTCGCGGTCCATGTCGGCGATGTCGTCGCTGGAGAAGGACAGCAGCGGGTTGAGGGTGTCCATGAAGCGGCCGGAGGGCGTGCGGCGTCTGACTACATGTCCCCAGCCTGAGTGTCGTCGGCGCGGGCTCACCTCGCGGTCCATGTCGGCGATGTCGTCGCTGGAGAAGGACAGCAGCGGGTTGAGGGTGTCCATGAAGCGGCCGGAGGGCGTGCGGCGTCTGACTACATGTCCCCAGCCTGAGTGTCGTCGGCGCGGGCTCACCTCGCGGTCCATGTCGGCGATGTCGTCGCTGGAGAAGGACAGCAGCGGGTTGAGGGTGTCCATGAAGCGGCCGGAGGGCGTGCGGCGTCTGACTACATGTCCCCAGCCTGAGTGTCGTCGGCGCGGGCTCACCTCGCGGTCCATGTCGGCGATGTCGTCGCTGGAGAAGGACAGCAGCGGGTTGAGGGTGTCCATGAAGCGGCCGGAGGGCGTGCGGCGTCTGACTACATGTCCCCAGCCTGAGTGTCGTCGGCGCGGGCTCACCTCGCGGTCCATGTCGGCGATGTCGTCGCTGGAGAAGGACAGCAGCGGGTTGAGGGTGTCCATGAAGCGGCCGGAGGGCGTGCGGCGTCGCGGCGCGGGCGGCGGCGGGCTGCTGCAGTGCGCGGGCGGGCGCCGCGAGCTGCTCTGTGGACACGCGCGGTGGTTAACGTGGCCGTCGGTGTACGGTCAGCGTCAAATTGGGTATTTGACACCACCAATCAATTGACGTACTTTTTAAAACTGTCAAAACGACACTCTCCCATAGATTTTGTACGGCGATACTAACATGTGACGTCACAATTTTATCAACTCAATGAAACTACTTTTTACAATTATTTTAATGCAACCAAAAATCGTAATTTACAGGTAATTAAAAATTAATTAAGTTTTTAAGACCAGAAAGAAGTGTCTTTTTAAAAAAGTTGTGGTTTAGAATTATTGGCGAATGGTGTCAAATACCCAATTGTTCGTGGCACCTAATACCCAAAAAGTTCGCAACACGTCTTTGTTACAATGAGGGTTTTCGCGAATGAAAAATCCGCCAGATGGCAATACGTAGACGGGAGGTCCAAATGCTGCATGATTGGTGGATTTTGACATATCTGTCAATGTCATGCCAAAAATAACCAATCATGCAGCATTTGGACCTCGCGTCTATGTATTGCCATCTGGCAGATTTTTCAATCGCGAAAACCCTCATTGGAATAAGGTTGTGTTGTCAACTTTTTGGCCACTTTTGAGTGTCACGAACTATTTAACGCTGGCTGTACATCAAAGAATCAGGGTCTTGGTGAAATTTTTATGAACTCTAAAGAGTCTGCTTGTGGATCACGGCTGTATAAACACAAACAGCCAATAGAATTTAGTCTATCTCTGCTATGAATGATGAAACTGGTTTGATAGTGAATCGTTTCACAATTATGGTATCGTGCCGGCGTCACCACGTGCAGCTCCGCCGGCCGGTGGGAGCGCCGGCTCGCGTGCACTCGGCCGGAGCCGGCGCCGGCACGGTACCTGCGCGGCGCGCTGCAGCGGGAACAGCCGCTCGTCGACGTGCTCCCAGCGCTCGGCGCACGCCCACAGCCAGGCCGGCGTCCCCACGTGCTCCGCCGGCCGGTGGGAGCGCCGGCTCGCGTGCAGTCGGCCGGAGCCGGCGCCGGCACGGTACCTGCGCGGCGCGCTGCAGCGGGAACAGCCGCTCGTCGACGTGCTCCCAGCGCTCGGCGCACGCCCACAGCCAGGCCGGCGTCCCCACGTGCTCCGCCGGCCGGTGGGAGCGCCGGCTCGCGTGCACTCGGCCGGAGCCGGCGCCGGCACGGTACCTGCGCGGCGCGCTGCAGCGGGAACAGCCGCTCGTCGACGTGCTCCCAGCGCTCGGCGCACGCCCACAGCCAGGCCGGCGTCCCCACGTGCTCCGCCGGCCGGTGGGAGCGCCGGCTCGCGTGCACTCGGCCGGAGCCGGCGCCGGCACGGTACCTGCGCGGCGCGCTGCAGCGGGAACAGCCGCTCGTCGACGTGCTCCCAGCGCTCGGCGCACGCCCACAGCCAGGCCGGCGTCCCCACGTGCTCCGCCGGCCGGTGGGAGCGCCGGCTCGCGTGCACTCGGCCGGAGCCGGCGCCGGCACGGTACCTGCGCGGCGCGCTGCAGCGGGAACAGCCGCTCGTCGACGTGCTCCCAGCGCTCGGCGCACGCCCACAGCCAGGCCGGCGTCCCCACGTGCTCCGCCGGCCGGTGGGAGCGCCGGCTCGCGTGCACTCGGCCGGAGCCGGCGCCGGCACGGTACCTGCGCGGCGCGCTGCAGCGGGAACAGCCGCTCGTCGACGTGCTCCCAGCGCTCGGCGCACGCCCACAGCCAGGCCGGCGTCCCCACGTGCTCCGCCGGCCGGTGGGAGCGCCGGCTCGCGTGCACTCGGCCGGAGCCGGCGCCGGCACGGTACCTGCGCGGCGCGCTGCAGCGGGAACAGCCGCTCGTCGACGTGCTCCCAGCGCTCGGCGCACGCCCACAGCCAGGCCGGCGTCCCCACGTGCTCCGCCGGCCGGTGGGAGCGCCGGCTCGCGTGCACTCGGCCGGAGCCGGCGCCGGCACGGTACCTGCGCGGCGCGCTGCAGCGGGAACAGCCGCTCGTCGACGTGCTCCCAGCGCTCGGCGCACGCCCACAGCCAGGCCGGCGTCCCCACGTGCTCCGCCGGCCGGTGGGAGCGCCGGCTCGCGTGCACTCGGCCGGAGCCGGCGCCGGCACGGTACCTGCGCGGCGCGCTGCAGCGGGAACAGCCGCTCGTCGACGTGCTCCCAGCGCTCGGCGCACGCCCACAGCCAGGCCGGCGTCCCCACGTGCTCCGCCGGCCGGTGGGAGCGCCGGCTCGCGTGCACTCGGCCGGAGCCGGCGCCGGCACGGTACCTGCGCGGCGCGCTGCAGCGGGAACAGCCGCTCGTCGACGTGCTCCCAGCGCTCGGCGCACGCCCACAGCCAGGCCGGCGTCCCCACGTGCTCCGCCGGCCGGTGGGAGCGCCGGCTCGCGTGCACTCGGCCGGAGCCGGCGCCGGCACGGTACCTGCGCGGCGCGCTGCAGCGGGAACAGCCGCTCGTCGACGTGCTCCCAGCGCTCGGCGCACGCCCACAGCCAGGCCGGCGTCCCCACGTGCTCCGCCGGCCGGTGGGAGCGCCGGCTCGCGTGCACTCGGCCGGAGCCGGCGCCGGCACGGTACCTGCGCGGCGCGCTGCAGCGGGAACAGCCGCTCGTCGACGTGCTCCCAGCGCTCGGCGCACGCCCACAGCCAGGCCGGCGTCCCCACGTGCTCCGCCGGCCGGTGGGAGCGCCGGCTCGCGTGCACTCGGCCGGAGCCGGCGCCGGCACGGTACCTGCGCGGCGCGCTGCAGCGGGAACAGCCGCTCGTCGACGTGCTCCCAGCGCTCGGCGCACGCCCACAGCCAGGCCGGCGTCCCCACGTGCTCCGCCGGCCGGTGGGAGCGCCGGCTCGCGTGCACTCGGCCGGAGCCGGCGCCGGCACGGTACCTGCGCGGCGCGCTGCAGCGGGAACAGCCGCTCGTCGACGTGCTCCCAGCGCTCGGCGCACGCCCACAGCCAGGCCGGCGTCCCCACGTGCTCCGCCGGCCGGTGGGAGCGCCGGCTCGCGTGCACTCGGCCGGAGCCGGCGCCGGCACGGTACCTGCGCGGCGCGCTGCAGCGGGAACAGCCGCTCGTCGACGTGCTCCCAGCGCTCGGCGCACGCCCACAGCCAGGCCGGCGTCCCCACGTGCTCCGCCGGCCGGTGGGAGCGCCGGCTCGCGTGCACTCGGCCGGAGCCGGCGCCGGCACGGTACCTGCGCGGCGCGCTGCAGCGGGAACAGCCGCTCGTCGACGTGCTCCCAGCGCTCGGCGCACGCCCACAGCCAGGCCGGCGTCACCACGTGCAGCTTCGTCGCCCGGTGAGAGCGCCGGCTCGCGTTCACTTTTGCTGTTCCTGGGGAACGGAGAATATAGAAATAAATTAACTACGTTACTACAAAATATTATGAAGCTTTAGGATCGGATCGTGTAGCATTCGAGCGACACTGCGCTGCTTGTCACTTACTAATGACGCTCCAGCGCCGCACTAATGGGACACCATTGCTCAAGTGTGGCCGTAATTTCTCCAAAATGCGGAAAGGGTCAGGACGTGGTCAGGATGAGATGGGTCAAGGGAGAAAAAGTCGAATTATTTCCGGGAAAACCCCGGAAAGCTAGTTCTAGATAAACGCGCACCTCGCGCTGAGACCCCACTATCATAACAGATGTACTGTACTTTCAAATCATTCAACATAGTTCATATCACTTTACGAAGAACAACAACTCATAGATTAATCGTATTATCTTTAACGTTCATAAGTGCCAAAATACTGGTCAAAATTGAATAAATATTTTTAATTTTGATTTTGAATAATGAATTACAAATTACTGAGTATTCTATTCTATGACGATAGCAATTAATATGTACCTGCTCTCACTGCAACCAGATGCGTGGTATTCTCCGTGTAGTCCTGCGTGACCTCCGCGCCCAAACTCCTGGCTACCTGGTAAGCCCGCGAGGTTTCCAGCCGCTGGTGCGTGGGCACGAGACCACTGAACACCAAGCTAGCACCAGCCAAGACTTGGCTTTTTACTTCGGGGATGATGCATTTTAAATCCGGTATCTGATTGCTCTTTGTTTCCTCGTAGAGGTCGTAGAAATGTCTGGAAAGAAAGTTGGTGTTAGGTGTATAAATAAGTTATAGATCGTTTCATCAACGAAGACGTGTCTCACCAATTTTTGGTCGAGGGAAGCGCGGGGTGCGGGGAGTTTGATCCGAGCGTCATTATTGTACTGTGCGTGTGCACTCATAGATAATTTAGCGTGTACCGATAACTTATCGGCACGCACGTGTTATCGGCGATAACACTCAAACATTAGCGGAAGAATGGTAGGGCGCGTCTTCGTGGATGAAACGATCTATACCTAGTCTTGTTAAAACTTAAAGGACACTTCAAATAAGTTAGTTCATATTACAATAAAGACCTATTGTAGCTGTTCAGAAAAATTAACAGGGTCACGCCGCGCATTTATTTTAGATCAGAAATTCATATGTACTCGTATGGGTTTTAGTTTGTCAAGAGCTTGTGATAAGATACTCACTTGTGTATTCTTTTAAGTATATCATCTAAATAAATTAAGTAATCGTCCGGATCTTCAACTTCTATCTGCCCATCTGAAGTCTCAACCCACTGAGGCTCTGAACTTTCTTCCATCTTCTCTTCTTCACTGGCCTTTTCTTCTTTTTCTGTTCCCTTTTCGCTTTCTTTCTCACTGGTTTCAGGAACAGATTTGTCCTCACTGGTTTCACTATCTTTTGTTTTATCTTTTTCACTATCTTTTTGTTCCGTTTCTTCGTCTAAGGTGGGTAGGTTCGCGGTTGATGCTTGTGCGCCGTTTTTACCACTAGGGAGTTTCGATTTCTCTTCTGTTTCAAACAAAAAAACACATTAGTATCATGAAGAAGGCTAGACTTGTTATAGTTCTTGCAACTTATGAAGGCGAGTGAGCTTTACTGTGTGTTTTAATGTCTATCAAAACTGGAAAACGAACAGTAGCAACCCAACACACATGTAAAGCTCACTCGCCTTTGTGAATTGCAACAACTATACAAGAAATAATGTTGTCCTCGTATCTGTCTTTCTTGCAAGGCTTAACAAAAGAAAGTCTTCAGCAGGACTATTTATAATCTTTGGATTATTGTGATGTTACACAAAGTTTATAATGTAACCGGTATCTTAATCCAACTAATGCTTTCAAATGGCGGACCTAATGCAAATAGGAATTCTCTACCAGAGAACAAGCAGAGAAAGTGAGGAATAACATCAATTGAGTACCTGGTAAAGGCGGTGGCGCGTTGATATCGCCCGTGGACTGGAAGAAAGAGTAGGGCCGCACGTGTATAAGGTTGGTGGCGTGGCGCCACACGTCTTCTCTGTCGTCTATTATGCAGACCATGTTGTCGCCGCATGGAAACAGCGCTCTGGGGGAAAGAGAAATGTAGATGAAAATAACTGCCAAGTTATCCAGGCAAATGGGCCGATAATGATAGTCTGGTACAGTCCGCGTCAAATAGTTCGACACCCAAAGTGGTCTAAAAGTTGACAGCAATTTTCAATTGTAACAAAGACGCGTTGCGAACTTTTTGACTACTTTGGTGTCACTTATTTCCCAAGATCACATTACACTATTATTTTGTTGTTTTCCAAAAAATTGCTGATGTTGAAGAAATGACACAAAAATATTGTATTGCTTATAGCCATGATAGATGAACATAATTTCACAACATTCTAATTAGATCATTGTTATTTTAGCTGACAGTTAGATTTTACAGCAGTTTTCCATAAATTAACATAAAAAGTGATTAAATAAAGCCAAATCATCACATATTTATTGGTTTACCAGTTAATTATACTCACTTTAAATTAGCAGCTTTTGTTCTAGCATCAAAGCATTCATCCCTTGATAATATTCTATGAGAAAAGAACTTCTTCTCAGGGTCCAGAAGGTCAGCAACAGCATGAGCATACTGTCTTGCTCCGAATGTGCACACATGGAGTTCGTAGTTTTTAGCCGCAGACTCCAGGAATTCCTTTGTTCCTGGCCTTAGTCTGGTGTGACACCAGCGACCAGGGCTGCCAGGCCCACGTAAGAAAAAATGTAGGACACCCTGAAAAAAGATTTGATTAAGTACCCATTACTAAATTGATTCTTTAAAAACTTAAATGTGTTATGATTATGATTATGAGATATTTTCTTTTTTTTTTATGCTAGACAAGGCATAGATGGTCTTTATGAATTGTTTATGTTGAATTTAAGCTTATTTAGTTTATAGCCATTGGTGTTATTAAGTCCATATTTAAATAAAGTACATGACATAAAATAATTTTCTTTATAGGATTTTTTTTGTTTACCTTCAAGTTTGGTGGAACATTGTCATTGGTGGTGTGCACCAATGTCTGATCCAAATCAACAAGCAGCACTAGTTTCTTGTCCTTAAGTAGGCGTTCAGCATCTTCACGGCCAAGTTTTTGAGCCAATTCTTCGGAAACCTGGTAATTTGAAGAGTTTTACAATATCAAAAGTAAATACAATTTCCAGTTCCAGGCCCAAAAAGATCCATAAATCTTAATTTAAATAAATAGTAGAATATTGAATAGTAGGCAAATACACTAGCAGATTTGGGACATACTTGTAACCTTGTTGGTGATCAAATAAATAAATAAATAATGGTTTAATTAAAATTAAGTTGTATGCTAAACATATTTTTTTATGAAAGTGACTTTCAATTAGACTAGAAATTAGAAAGGTAGGTAAATTACGTATAAAATGTGTTCTTTTCTTTCTTACCTTCAGTTCAGGTATTGAGTGAACCATGGGTACTACAGCCACGTCTCGATTGGGGCCGTCGTCGCTCCGCAGATCTGCCCCACATTCTGCACACATCTCCTTCATCACAGTAGAATGCAGACATGCTTCTAACTCAGCTACTATGGATCTGCAAAACAGCAAAATTATACCTTCAAACTTTTTTTACAGACATCTCAGTTGTAAAGGTGTGTCAATTGCCGAATTTAGATTTAATAAAAAGTTTTGGCAAGCAAATGAATAAGTTTCTTCAGCAATTTAGCATAGATTTGTTATTGCGCGCCAAAAAATAGGTGATTACACGCGTCAATCAATTTTGCCGCGCAAATTGTAGATGCGTACGTATGACGTAGGTACTATGACAATGTGTAGGGTATACAATTAACGATTCTTTACAAAAATGTGGCTCAAATGTAAATAAAATTTGACAGGATTAATTATTTTAAATAATCTACAAGCTTTTAATGTGACGTCACTTACCCAGGCTCTGAAATGTCTCCTTCCTTCACCTTGATCGACGATAGGGTACCAGCACGCGCCGCTTTGTATTTTTTCAAATCCGTGTTGCTGCCTGACGAATCATTGTATAAAAATAAAATCTGACCTTGCGAGACAAAAGCACCTTGTTTTACTTTCCACTTTATCACTTTTACAGGCTTTTCGGATGGAACAAAAATAGGTATAGTTTTGTCGGCCATCTTGAACGGATATTGGCCTTTGGTCATTAAATGGCCATCTTTTATTGGCTGGATTCGAGTATTTTTGGCGGTTTGTTAGTATCTACCAATGAGAATTCAAGAATAGGACAATCAATAAGCGCGAAGCAATTTCCAACCGGAAATAAGGTTAGGATAACGTCAAAAATATTGAATGTATTCGGATACACTGTAGATATCGTTATTTATAACATTAAACATAAAATTACTATTTTTGAGTTTTAATTATATTACTCACAAATAAACAAAATTCAATTAGCGACATTAAATAAATATGATCTCTAAAAACACTGCACATTAATTATCCCAAAATCATGTGATATTGCAAAACTGTCTGTGTTTTTAATATAATATCTGTGACACTCGTGACATTACAAGAAGACAGCGGTAGAGTAGTGTTGTACGTAAGTATTACTATTATTTTATCGATTGCTTGCTTATTTTCTTGGGGCAAAGGATGATGGGCAACAATGTATGGAAAGTGGTACCCGCTCCAATAGCCATAACCAATACATATTTCAAAAGGCCTTTAGATGTAGGAAAATGTCTGCCATACCGCTTAATATGTAAATCAGACCCTTTATTCAGATTTTTCATTATAGGTTTAAAATAGTTCAACAACTGTGTAACTTTTTATTAGTAAAGGGGATAGTATAGTAATTTAGATTTCACAAATTATACAGAAAAATGCCCAATGTGACAGTTTTCATGTAGAAAGATGGTCGAAATTCGACATTTGTTTTTTAAAGGATTTCAACGGATTCGATCAAAAAGTGACACTTATCTAGACCTAGAGCCGGACAAATTACAAAACGTGACATATTTTATAATTCTGTTCTGAAAATATCTATTCACTCTTGTTTTTTTTTTGTATTAAACCATTTTCTAATATTGTTATAAATAATCGAAATTCATAGTAGCATTAAACTATCGAATCTACTATGTCGACATTTTTACTTTGGCGATTGCATCACATCACTACAGTCTACAGCAGAGCAGCACAACAAAACAGTTTTTTCGTGGAGTAACGAGTTTGCTTTGATTAAACTACAAATTAATTTGTTTTCGTTTTCTTTTCGATCTGCGTTTAATGTAAAGTGTTTCTAAAGATGACTGAAGAAAATATCACTGTAAGCGACAATTCAGACACCGACGAAGGCGGTGCCCCCGAGCTTAGGGGGTATTTGAGTAAATGGACAAATTACATTCACGGGTGGCAGGATAGATTTATCGTGCTGAAGGATTCGACTTTGTCCTATTACAAAAGCGAATTGGAAAGCAATCTTGGATGCCGAGGTGCATTATGCCTGAAAAAAGCTAAAGTCAAGGTAAGAATGCATAGAAGATGGCTTTGTTTTTGCTGGCTATAAAAAATGTCCTTGTGGTGACTTATTTCCTCTTACTAACAGATTTAAAACACTTTTTAAATTGGTATTTGTGATTGGCCTTGCATCTCTTTTTATCATAATGAATCATTAAAAGTATTTACAATATTACAAGTTAGTATTTTGTACAATGTAATGATTATTTTTGTGTTTTAGCCTCATGAATTTGACGACTGTAGATTTGATGTGTCTGTAAATGACTGTGTATGGTATCTACGAGCATCTAATCCTGAAGAGAAGCAGCAGTGGATAGATGTATTGGAATCATTCAAAGTAAGTAAATACAAAGTAATTTCAGTTGTTGTTAAACATACTGATATTGCAATAATGTACAATAATATGCTTCAATGATAAACATTGGACTGCTGATTGTCTATTTTAAGTAGATTGATTTATCATTTGATTGTTCCCAAGGTCAGTGTCTGTTTCAATACACATCTATCACTAAATATTATGTGTACATGTGATTTTACGCATGATTCAATGTTGTAGTTTGTTTGGTTATTAAAAAGTGATTTAATATTGTATATAGTTATTGGGAAATGATTCAAATTCTAATCTGGATAAATTTGAAATATGTTTCCTCATCTAATATCAAATTAATGAATGTTAAACAAGCATTTTATATCTATCCAAATATTAAATCAATTAGTAGACATTTTTATGTTATGATTATAATGTGTGCGTACACAAATCCGATAATATCAGTGACTTATCAGCCACAAATGCTTGTATTGTGCCTCTACACAATACTATTGATAAGTACTTATCACTTATCTAATCAAAAAATGTGGCATGATTGTATGCACCTTAGCTTAATCTCAACAAGTTGAGTCATATTGTTGGAACTTTTCAATAGCCATTATAAATCATTTGTACAGTCATTAGGTGATGCACCATCCATTATAAATTTGATCTACCTTGGCATGTGTGACAAGATTTGGATTTAACCTCTTAAATCGTAAATAAATCCTACTAATATTATAAATGCGAAAGTTTGGATGTCTGGATGTCGGGATGTCTGGATATTTGTTACTCTTTCACGCAAAAACTACTGAACGGATTTTGATGAAACTTTACAGTATAATAATTTTTTATAACCCAGAATAACATATATTTTTTTTAAATTTATTTAATAACTTAAAGACAGTTAGCTACATTGAGACAATTACATTTAGATAGCTTTAAAAACCACTAGGATTTGATGTAAAGCTAACGAGTTTGCAGTGGGTACATATATAGGATATAGGCTATAATTTATGACGATCTGTGACAAACTAAATTTCACGCGGGTGAAGCCGCGAGCAAAAGCTAGTAATAGGGTAAATCCTTATTTTAACCAAGTAGTTTTATGATTTTTCTATGTAAGGGAATAATTTAAGTAGGTATTGTCACAAAAATTAAGGTATGACACTCACCACTCCACAGACTTGTTACTAGACTTAGATTTGATTTGATTGAGATTATTGATTAAGTTTCTTGATTCTGAGTCACATTTTTATAATGTTTTGACTTTTGAATCTGTAAAAGAATTTAAGATGTTTCATAGTCTATATTTAAATTTCAGGTTGAATCAGGATATGGAACAAGTTCGGACAGCAGCTCCAATGGAGGTGGTCTACGGAGACATGGTTCTGTTACTTCACTTCAGTCTACAGGATCCCATGGTAATGTCACAGCATAATACTTCACGATTTTTTCAATAAATGTATATCGGACATATTGTGTTCTCACTTCTCAGGTTCTATTTTTCTTTAAACCATCATTATTCTGGGAGACATTTTTGAGAAATAATGGTGAGAACTTGTATGGGATACTCATTATTTCCCAAGCTATTTTTAATTCATATTTTAAAAAAATTCAAGTATTTTTGTTGACAAAACCCCACCTCTCTTCATGTGGCAACTTAAACGAAACTAGTCGATTAGAAGGTTTGGAAAAAGACTGTTAGACTTAAAATTTCAGCATGCCTTATAGGGTATAATTTATTCCACAGGTCGCACGACACGTCGTCTTACCGAAAAGATAGCCGAGTTGGAGACGTACAATGAGCTGCTTTCCAAACAAGCGGTGCAGTTACAAAAGTACTTTGAAATGTGCGTCGCTTCGTACCCGAAGATCAACGACGACCCCAGCGAGGCCATAGACGCTGTCAAAGTTGCAGACGGTAAGTCTGTTGGTAAGCACCGAACCTTTTTCATTTTGGGCTATTTTGGTTCACTTTTGCATGCTGCTGGTTATTAAGTGGCAACCAATCAATACCATCCGTGCGTTTTATAAAAGCATAAGACGGATTTCAACGCTTTACCACAGCGCATTGTGAGCAGTTTTTAATAACTTATTTCGAAGTAATGCATCTTAATTAACTGAATATACCCACCTAAAGTAATACATAACGTCAGTCGGTGGTAATTGGCTAATTTATTTAATTACTGAAGTTTTGGTTATAATGATTTAATTTATTATATATAGTTTATAGTTTCCTGTTTCTGTGAAGTTTAAAGGAAGACTTCTTTCAATTTAACCAGGTTATGTACACTACATCATGCAAATGCTTTATTTTATTGTGTATTCACAAGATATAGCTCTATTATACTGATAGATAAGAGTTATGGATGTTCCAAAACAGCAATGTTGTTATGACTTGCAAACTTTGTCTTCATACGTGAAAAATACCTTTCTTTTTGTGCATGCAGTGCTTTAAATTCACACTAGGTGGCGCTACTAATATTCTTGTGCTGTATTTTATTTACGTCACTAATTTAAAACTGCATTCAACTTTTTTGTGAATCTGTAGTTATAGTCATAAGCGCGTCATATAATCTTTTTGTGTTACGTAGAAATAGAAATAGCTCTTGTTGCTTTTATTTTTCCGCTCAAAGTCCACACGTCCAAATTTCACACCTTCAATTGCTATCATGTAGTTTTCCGTCAAAAAACCTATTTCTCATATTCAATTTATTATTTTATCCATCAGGAACAGACCTAAGCCTCTACACTGGCGAAGTCCGAGCCACTAGCGCGTCATTCCGTGCCACGTGCGGCGCAACGCTCGCCACGCTCCAGCACTGCGCGGATCTGCTACGGCGGCGTGAAAAGCAAGCGAGACAGGCTGAAGAGCTGTACATGTGAGTAGTACAACAATCACACTGTCAAAATGACGCACTTATGGCCCACGCGACCCTAGCACGCTCCAGCATTACGCTGGAACGTATAGCTGTACGTACATGCCTTACACTGTTACAATGTCGCGCTTATGGCCCACGAGGGCGTCATTATGACGTGCGGCGCAACTCTCGCCACCTTGACAACTAACTAGCCAAAGGTATAGGTAAAATCAAAATTAATGAATGAAATATCTAAAAAGTAAATAAACACAGATAAAAATATAAAATGTTGGTTACCAATTGGCGTCTTCATAACCATATTGAAAAGAGTGCAAATGCAAAATTAAGTGAAGTGCCACTGTAGGCCACCACCCTTATCACCACTGTTGGGGTTCAGATCTACGCAGTAGACTGATATGACGAAGTAAAACTCCCTATGTCCACTTCAAAAGAATTTTTCATTTACTAAAACAACTCAATTACTTTTCATAGTTAAAATAACCGATAGACATCATAAAATGCTCCTAATAATACAGCCAGGAACACATAATCCCACTACATGTCAGTAATCTTTACTACCGCCCTATAATTAACCTCATGCCCCGAATAAAAAATATACCGAGTATACAGAAACAGGGTTGATTACGGTAATCGATCTTTGGACAATATAGTTGGGGCAAATGTTTGTTGAAGGTACACCGGAGCGTATCGAGGGTAGTTTGATGACATAATGCTAAATAATTAGACTTATAAAAGACAGTTTCTATAGTAATTAATATCTTTTGATGAATTAGAATATTTACTGATTCATTTTCGATTTAGATTACTGATCTGCTACGTCTAGAAACTTTAAACGTTTATGCGACTATATTGAATCGAAATCTATTATGCACTGTCTGGCTAGAGGAATTAAACTTATACATATAATAATAAGAAGGAATAGGATATAATAAAATAAGTTTTAAACCATTATGAATATTTTTGATAAAATTTTTAATTATTTATTTCTTTACAGGGCATTGAAGAATCAGCTGACAGAAGCAAGATTGGCTTCAAAACCAGGACCTGACCATGAGGTAAGTTAATTTTAATTCAAAACCTTAATTTTAATACAATTGGACATATTTAAATACTACGAGTAAACAATGCATGTTTCGTCGGTACAGTCGCCAACATATCAAACTAAATTTTGGTTTAAAAATTGTTCTTATTACAACTACATAAGAAGCTACAATGTTCAGCTTGATATCCCGTTGTCCTGTACTGTTTTGATAAAGTCTAAAAATAGTTATGACATTCATGATAAACGAGTTACGGGTTTTTCCCCTAACTGACAAATCTCAGTATGTTGTATGTGTGCGGATACAATGTTAAATGCTAGGTTTTTTGTCGGTTTGTGATAATTATGTCGTTAATTTATCTTTCCTAAATATATCATGACATTCTTAAACTAACCCCATAGCTGATATATTTTTTGCATGAGCGTTGAAATGCGACTTCTCATTTTAAACTAGCGTTTAAAATTAATGTAATTATTTATTTAAATAAAATACTTGTAATCGTATGTTTAAGTGGCGCCCTCTGTGCGCAAAGTGGCGGATTTACTGGTTTGTGTTTGATGCAAAAATGTTGTCTGATGTGCTGACAGCACTTTAGAAGAAAGAAAATGTTTATTCAGTATCATTTACTGACCTTTGATTAGTTTAATAGTTGAGGTTGGTTCATTGGGGCTGTCGTACGAATAAATTAATACTAAACGCATTGTTTTAACGCAATATTAATCAAAATAGGTCAATGCGTGTGTCAGACAAACAGATCTTGAGGCTGACTGAGACAATCTTCCAGAAATAAACATTACACGATCCTGAAGTACCAATCAAACGATTAAAATTATACACACTTTTTGCATCGTTTAACAAAAGTTAATGCTTTCTGTGTATGTAACAGTAATAGTATGCTTGCATTGTACTAATTTTATTGTAAATGTTACTGTATTTTTGCAGAACACTTTCTCCTTTTTTTAAGAAATTATATCGTCAGTGGAAAGGAAAAAATGCTAAAGCGCCATTTTGGCCAAAATGAGTTATATACATTGTTGGATAGGATTTTTTTTTCTGCGTCGATCTATCTAGGTTTCAACTCAATCCGATGACTTTTTTGGCGCTTTAGCACTCTGAAAATTGTTAGTATTTCTAAAATCACCGCCCTCGTCGCTGCTAAAACGACGTGTTTTCAGTGTTTTTGCAACAAGTGTCGCGTAAGGGTTTTTTTGCTGGCAAAATATTTTAGCTTTCACAACATTAAGTATTTTTTTGTTATTTAAGAACTCGAATGACTTGTTACTTTAGCAATTCGAGCTTTTTGAGTTTTATAGTTCATTGGTATATTAGTAGTTATTCATGGTTGTAGTTCAAAATGATTTGGCGTGTAAGCAAAAGTAAGTGAACAAGATTCGATTAATTTTGGCGCTTTAGCAAAAAGTAGCCTTTTTTTAATAAGCTTTAAAGTATTTTAGCGAAAATGAGAGCATTAATCAAAGCAAAAACTATAGTAGTTAAGTATTATTAACAAAGACATCTCAAACACACTTGTGACTATAAGCACACACTACGCACTCGGGTCACTCACAAGTGCCTGCAAAGATGCAAGAATGTTGCAACTATCCAAATAAATAATTTGCTCCCTGGGCACACATTTATGCCGGTGGATTCAATGCACTCAGTCATTGAAAAAAAGTGTTCGTTCGTTTCAGCCCGAACGATATCCACTGCTGGATCCCCCAAGGCCAGGCCTCCCCCAACGATTTTCACAAAGACCGGGCCCGCGCTCGCATCCAGGCACCTCCTGCAACCACCACCTCCAGATCGTCGGTCCACCTAGTAGGAGGCCTGCCCACACCACGTCTTCCGGCTCGTGGTTGCTACTCTTTTTCCAGAAATTTTCTACCCCTGCAGCCATCAGCTCTGCAAGCTATGTGCCCCGCCCACTGCCACTAGATTTTAGCGATTCTGCGGGCTATGTCAGTCACTTTGGTTCCCCTGCGGATCTCCTCATTTCTGATTCGATCACGCAGGGAAACTAAGAGCATAGCACGATCCATCGCTCTTTGGGCGACCTTGAGCCTTCTTATGAGGCCTATATAAGCGACCACGTCTCAGATCCACAAGCCAAGAAAAAAGGGTAACAAACACTATTGTATGGGCGCCGCGCCGTCTAATTGGCCTGCCTGCAGTGCTGCTCTATCAAGAAAATTTCCCAAACTAATGGCAGGATAAGTCTTTCCCTGGCTTCTTGAGGATGAAGTGAGCCGTCTTCCATTGTTTGGGGAAATACGCTATAGATAGGCATTTGTTTGCAATTTCCATTAATATCTCCCTTTCGCTACGAATAGCTCTGGTACATAAATATCGGCGGGAAATCATCCGGTCCCGGGGCTTTCTTTAGATTTTGCACGTTAAGCACGGCCTCCACTCCTGCCTCGGTAAAAAGGGGATCGTTTGCTGTTTGCTCTTCTAAAGTTTCGCTCTCTATCAGTTGTCGGAGACGCGTGTGGTGTGGTTTATCTATTGTCACGGAATCATCTGGATCAGCCGATTATTCTGGGCACTCTGCCCAGTCTTGCCGTTAAAACCATTTAGGAGCATGTCCTCTTGTCTCTGGAGCTTTCCCGATGACTCCATAGATTCCATCCCACATGTATTGTTTTCTCTCTCGTGTGTCGAGCAGAACTCATTCCAACTCTTTGTTTGCGCCTCGCTGGTCTTCTGTGCGTATTCTTGTTGCCGCACTTTCACCCAGACAGAGAGAATAGGTTATGGCGTTGTGGTCTGAAGTGACTAGCGTTCTGTCCACTTTCTCTTTAATCCTACCCAGTAGTGGCTTACTGCACGCTGACACATCCACTTTGCTTGTGCGCAATCTGCCCTGTCGATATTTTTTGAAAGAAGAAACTGTAAGCTTCACCTAAGCTTTCGGAAACGCTGCCCCACCATTGGTTCTAGGCGTTCACGTCTCCCCCTATAATGATGTTTTGGGTGTTTAGCTTTTTGATACCGCTTTGTGCGTTATATCTAAAGCTCAATTGGATTGTCTCCCTCATAATACACGGACACAATTCCTAGTTTTAGCCTGCCTGCCCCCAGTGTTACCGCGGCCTCCGTCTCCGTGACCAGTTAGGGGTCGTGAATGACTCAATCGGTCACCGAAGACTGAGTGACTGGTTTCTGCCGATTGAGTGCTAAGGTTATGTCCTTGTCCTCGGCTGCTTGCAGCAGTTCGGCAGTGGCTTGCTTGGAGCGTCTCAGGTTAGCTCAGATGATGTTGAGCTTTCACAAATCAAATCAAATCTCCCAAAAGACCACGGATACGGTCTTTTAGGAGATTTGAACTCTGCATGTTTAGGGTGTTCTTAGCAGTATGCTGTTCTGGAAAGCGCTAAGTAAGTAGTCCTACTTTTGTTTTTCTGGGCATTCATCACTTTATCACTGAATGCCATGTAGTGGTGGATGTTGGATGTGTCAGTTCTCGCCCTCGCATTTTTTCCACGATTGTGGTGTGCCTTATTTTCAGGCTGGACAGTTTAGCCATGAGTAAGTTCCTCTGCAGTTCCTCTTCCTCTTTGCATAGGGCTTTTGTATGTCCAAAACAGAGGCATTTGGCGCATTTCACTAGTGGGATCTTCTACCGGTCTTATCTCCAGACCTATGTGGACTGCCCCCGCCTCGAACAAGCGTTTGTAGAGAATGGGCGACACTTCCATCCATAGCATTGTAGAGTTTCTTATTTTGGGCCTTTAGATTGTCATCCTTTTCCACCTTTAGACCTTTGATTTTGAAGTCAAAAGTGGTTCTGACGGTCTTATTACATTGTCGCCGGTTATGCTCGAGTCCGTCGATGAGACTATCAGTGTGTGGTTTGGCTTTTTTGGTGGGATGGACATGGTGGTGGCCGCGTAAGTCACCAGCCACCATGTCCATCCCACCAAAGGTTCCCACCAGTGGTTAGTGGTGGTCATTAAAATTGTTAAGTGTCCCTACGTTTGTTCACTATAATTCAAAATATAGTAATTACCTACCACTCCCGTACCCGGTTAGAAGTAATGACAATCAAATTATGCATGATGTTAGGATAAATTAAGCATTTTTTGTCATAAAACATAATACCTATTCAATCTATAAGCATTACTTTTGCTTAAAATGTTTAATGTAGTAAGAGTTTAGTAACATTTGCTTATATTCGTTCTATAGGGTCTGCGTAAGTAAGCAAATATTCATGTAAGCTCCATGGATAATATCGCTTTTACGCATTTTTTCGCTGGCGCATGCGACTATCTTATTTTGTAGTTTAGTAATTTATCTTCGACTTACTTATTAAGCTGTATCTCACTAAGTATTTTTTCTCTTTTATCAAAAAGGTTGTTCAAACTATTTAGCACTTATTGGTTGCTGGATATTTGATTATAAATGGAGGTTAGCAGTTTTACCCTGACTAACATTTAATGAATTTTCATAACTCTTTTTCTAAAGCGACACCTATTTTACGATCTAAAAGAGCTACAAACCTGGTGTTTTCATTAAAATATAGGCAAAAAATCAAGAACACGATTGCATTTTAAAAGAACTGTTTAACATTAATATCAAAAGAGATACGAATTTTTTTCGTAAAAAAAAAACTTTGATCCTCATTTCCCACAAGTACGGTTTTGGCGCTTTAGTCTTTTTTCCTTTCCACTGACGATATGGAACCAAATTTGTGTATTTTTTTTAACCGCCTTCAACAAAAGGAGGAGGTTCTCATCTAATTTCGGATGGTTTTAGTCGAATTTGGTACTTCTGTGTATTGACATTACACCCTGTAAATAAGGAATTGTTTGAGATTTAAATTCTTCCCGAACCAATATTACAACTTTAATTTATAATGTTGCAATTTTATGTCTGTTGTATTTAATATATTTTATTATATTCATCATAGTTTATATCTAAATACTTTTGCTTATGCCACATTTGCTAGTAAAAATGAAAAAATACTCTTAACGTTAAGTGTAAACTCTATTCTCTTTTAGATACAGTCTGCTAAACAGTGATATGTTTACAGATTTGACAAATTCGAACTTTATTACAAGCAAAATAAGATCCAACATTTCTGTTGCAGCTGTTGCTTTATTTGTGGTCTTATCCAATTCTCTACAAAGTTTATATTAACGTGTAAGCGCAGTGCGTTCATTTCGCGTATAGTTTCGAACTAGAATTTCAGTGGGTGCTTGTAGTCTTATGCACCTGCAAATAAAGTCCACAATCAACATAATTGTATCACCTAGCCAGCGGTTCTCCTCGCCCAATCGTTTAGAAGCGTCGTGACCGCGCCTTTCGGCGGTTGTGTGATCCGCGTTATTTTTTTGTTTATTTTCTTTCGCGCCATTTCATAAACAAATTCATCTATTTTAGTGATTTTATCAGTGACCTCGGTGCTATCCTATCAGACTGTGGTTATGTTTAGTGCACGTTTAGTTCTCTAAATACCAGGCACAATGAAGTTTAAGATTTTCAAGAAAAGCATTCGTCAGGTATGCGTGTTGATTCAGATGTTTTGTTATTGCGTGAAATTTTTTTTTCAGTGAATGTGAATTGTTTTAATTGGGTTTTTGTGATTATATTGGCATTTTGTGAAGTTTTAGTTAACTTTGCTGGTAAATTACATTTTTTATTTAATATTTATTGACTCCTGGATTAGACACGAGTGAGATGAAGGCATTTATGTAAAGTAAATAATGTGGGTATTTTTAAACCTACTTAAACTGGGTATTTATTAAATCAGCCTTCGAAATCAATAATAATAACCAATAAATATTGTACATATTTCCCAATTGCATTTGATTCCCCAAAAAATTTCTGTCAATGAAAAGCTATTGTTATCGTTACTCTTATTGAAGCTGAAGTGTCTTAAATAGTAAAGCAAGTTCAAATATTTCAAATACAAGGAAATGAAACAAATGTTATATTCCCTCTTCCTGTTGAAACAGTTAAAATATAAATTCAATAAAACGAATAATTTAATTATCGTATGATACATTTTCATGATTGGAATGAGTCATACAATACATAGTTGTATGTGTCAGACGTGTTTGAAACTTTATACGCATACATATTTATTATGTATACTGGCAACAAATAAAAAATAAATGACTATTCAAAACAAATAATAGACAAATGAGTAACGTAAAAATTCAAAGTTAGCGACTGATACTGATAAAGTGCTACTAAATGCAAATTGCAAACCCATATGAATGTATTGTATGTGATAACGATAAAAAAGTACATAGGTATTCGTCACCAAATTTCAATGAATTACAGGTTTTTAAAATACCGGTATAAAGAATGAACTTTTGGTAAATTCTGTTTACAATTTTGAAAGTAGGTAGGCTAGTACACAAAATTAAATGTGGGGAGATTTTGCTAATACTAAGTTTTATGAAGGTAAAGTAATACAGGGTCACTTTTCAAAGTTTTGCCAAATTTTTAGGGGCGTCCCAGAATCAGTGAAATAATCGATTTACGAAAAAAAAGAATGTATTTTTAATGATAAATGGATATTGGGCATTAAAAGTCAATCAAACTGATTTTGTGTAGGTTAATGTATCTAATAAAAATTGCTTAAATGTGTCATAGTTTATAATGAAGAAAGGGAAAAAAGATGACACGAAACCCTCAATGCATGGGACTGACTTGCACTTGACCGATTTTTTTAATCGAAGCTCGAATCACCGCGAGATAGTGTGCGTATGCATTACAGCCGGTTTCTGCAATGTCGCGTCGATTTCCACCTGACGTCTGACCCACTTGCCGTACCGAGAAATGCTGGACGACTCGAGATATATTATGGGAGAAATTCACGGTCATGCACATTGAGCTCGATCAATACATTCAGGTTGTAAAAAACCTACCTACCTATCCAATTATATGGGTTTTTGAGGGTTCTCCTCACAAAAACCTTAGCAGATGGGTAAATCAGTAAGTAATGAGAAGCGAATATTTTCATTGAAAAGGATTTGAGTACTAGAATCATCTCTTTTGGATCGTATAGTTTTTTTACATACTGTTTAGGGTTTACATTTTTCCAATAAGCTTTTTATTACAGCAAACAAAAAAAAATCCTGAAGTTTTTGGCTATGTAAGAATAACAACATACCTATTACATACAGAAATTATGACAGTGACGAAACGATTTACACATTGACTGTTTGTTTAATAAGATAATGTAACAAATAGTAACGAGTTGTTTACGCTAAAGATACGCTCCTATCACGCGACTCGCCAGCTTCCTTCAACTATAACTAGTATAAACTTTCTTTCTAGAAAGTCCCAAGATATGCAATAAGTTAACAGCAATCCAACAACTTCTATAGACGGTAAAACGTTTAATTAATATCTATTTGCTTCTGCCAGGTGTTTTTATTCTCACTTCTGTTTCACAAATACTTTTGATTGTCTGTTTGTATAGCATTATAGCAATCAATTTTTACACGGTTTACTGCTAGTTTTATAGAGCGCTGTTGGTTAAATTTTTTCGTGGTAATGCTACCACCTTTTTACAAATTGATGTTTTCTTATAGATTTTATTTGAGAAGTTATTCTTGAACATTTCAACAAAATTCAATTAGTTTAGTCGAGGCGATTGCACTCCGCATTAATTATCACAAATAACTGTTGATTTTCGGTGTGTTCATAAAAATGAGGTTGATGTTGATATGACATGTCTTGAACTGTCATTTCGCTCCCATCATCATAATCTGTATTCAGTGCGTTCACACCATAATGTTGGTGCGTGACTCCACGCCATTTGCCATAGTCCGCCACTTACTGATTTGTCTCACTGATGATGCGGGTGTTGCAAATCGTTACAGGTTCAACATTAAACACGGTTGATTTGTTTCAGTTAGTGTCGAATCGCGAAACAATCTCAACACATGAGAAAATAGCGCATTATTGATACGTATAGTATTGTTTTTATTTCACCTTCAAAGTCAATAAATACCAAAGTTTATTGACTTTGCGCGTGATGTTAGTTTTACTTTATCAATTTAGTATTCCAGTTAGTTATCGTGTGGACGAGCATTATGACAGGCTTGAATACTTAATTACCTACATCGATTTTTCCCACGTTACACGTAGTAATTGAATCTGTGTATTATTCGCACTATAATTTTATAATTTCAAATGTGAGGCGACGTATGGAATCGTTTTTATAAAATAATTATAGTTTTACCTGACAGCCGCCATTTTCTCACACGAATTGTTACACTCATATTGTAACCAAGGTCTATAGGAAAGTTTTCCGAGAGATTTAACAATACAATTTTTAGGTTTTTTTGTTCTTTCGATCGTTTCGGTTTTTTCGTTTAAGGACCTACTCATTATATTTCGAAAAAAAAAAAACTTGTAAAATTGTGTTGGAGTTAAATATTTATTCACATGAACGACACGCACGACCGAGTTGAAAAAGTAAAAATTGGAAAAATAGCAAGTTTAATTCGTTATCAATACAAACGATCAAAATTCACAGAAAACAGTGCCGTAAAATTACCAATTTATACATTTGCTACCAGGATTTTTATTTAGGAAGCAGTCTGCTGAAACTTGTATGAACATTATGTCCAATTAATTTAGTCTCATCTCATTATTTTATTTTATTTATTTATTTATTAGACCGATGTTGATCTTGCTAAATGTTTTAAACACGTCGGATTGTTTGTACGATGTTCCTGTAATGCATTAGCTGGTTTGTTTCAAAGAAAAATTACGCGGAACTTTGTGTATAATTGATTAAATGTTCCGAACGAGTGCTCTAATGAATTACATAAATGATCTTTAATGATATCTTATGAGACAGCTGTTTCCACGAATCATCCAATCATGATTTCGGTTTAGAAATGAATTTGGTTCGCGAAAGCAATATATTTGCTTTAGTAGTGCTAAAAATGCTCATTTACGACCATTATTCTGCAAATGATAGGTACTGTTTCTTGATTCCACCATCTTGCGTAAACTGTGGTCGACTTATTTGCTTCACGTATATCCGACTGAGCCAATTAAACCCTTACAATTTTCAGTTAGCCGGGTTTGAAAAAGCCATATACCTACTTGTAACTCTTGTAAGACATTTTTGTAGGGCCAACTTTCTTAGAGCAGTCATACAAGGATCGCTAAAGCAGGTTACTTCAGAGACAACCGTGATGATAACTGGATTTTATATCGGACAGACAGCTGGCGCTGTATGCAGGCCGCCACCATCTGGCTATTGTGGAGATCATTGGGGGAGGAATATGTTCAGCAGTGGACGTCCTATGGCTGAAATGATGATGATGACAGACAGACTAATTTAATCACACGATAAAATTAATAATAACGATAATTTAAATGCCATAAAGGACCCAGTAGATTGTGTCACCTGTCAACATTTCACAGTGAGCTTAGTGATGTCAGTATCTGCTTAAAGTTCGCGTGTACGGCCGCTCTGCCTTTGTTTCTTTTAAGCTCTTACATAACACCGTTACGTAGGTATACATCATATAATTTTTATAATCACCGTAAGGAGCAACGAGCGTGTTCATCACTCAAGTATTTGGGTTAAACAAAAGATTGTATAAGCGTGTGTAATGTAGGAAGGATTAATACACGCATTGCACAAATGTGGCTTTGGTTTGTGGCCAAATAGTCCAGTATTAGTTTACGTGACTATTATTTATTTAATCTACTTCAATTTTGGTTTAGTACCATTGAAAACTACATTTACATTTCGTCAATTGCAACAATTCGCATAAATAAGTACTTGTGTTTTGAATACTTTACAATTTTTGTTATAATGTCTTTTTCATGATAATATTGCAAGATATTGTTACTAAGAATTTTGTTTCGTTTCTCGCTTTCTTACAATTTTCACAACGTTGTCAAATCGTTTTCGCATACATTAAAAGACAATACAAAAGCTGAACTAAAGCGACACGGATATACATATAACGACTCTTTGATTGCTGGAGTTACAGTCGTGTTAAGACATACCTACATACTTTTAAGATAATGCAATATTTAATCTATCCATATAATATTTATGCAAAGAAATCATGACACATGTAGAGAGTAGTAGAGATATTTCTAAAGATCAAAAATTGGTAGGTGCTAATTTCTTCTACTTCATACAAATAAAGAACTTCTAGATTTTGATTTCAGATAGTTTTTGATCCGATTTCAGTCGATTTATTTGACATTTCATAATGAAACAAATCAACATCGATATAAGCTACCAGTTATGCAATTATATGCATGCATCGTAGTGTAGTTGAACAATTAAATATGCACAAGAGTTCACCACTTAGCCAAAGGTCTACGAACCGCATGTCTAGACTATGTAGGGCTTCGGCACTAATGAGGTGGCGGGGTCACTGCAATGATAAAGAAAACTATTTGATTGAATAGTATGGAAATATACTAATACTGGCTTCTGCCCGCGACTTTGTCCGCGTGGAATAGTTATAGCCTATCTTCTTCTTGTTGTGTTGACAACAAACCTATACAGTGTCAACCCAAAACTCCTCTATTTATAGCCTATAGTCTTCCTCGATAAATGGGCTATGTAACACTGAAATAATTTTTCAAATCAGACCAGTAGTTCCTGAGTTTAGCGCGTTCAAACAACGAAACTCTTCAGCTTTATAATATAACTCTTTTTTCTTCAGCTTTATAATATTAGTATAGAAAAGAGATTAATAATTTAGAACGCGGTTTAATGAACTCCACACGTGCAAAACAGAATCGAAAAAAAGTGGCGCCACTAGCGGTTAAAATAGGAAAGGGCGGTGTTTACATTCTACAAAGAGTTATAATAGGTATACATAGTTAACAAAATAGAGACTTCTTAATGTATTGTAGACTATTAGTTCATGCCGGCGTGTGCCGGCGTCTTCTTCCGCGTAGGTTTCTAAATTAGTCTTACTAATTTAACCTTTGTGTTATTCTGAAGTACTACTTTTTGCGTCAAATAAACAAACGTCCATCGATCCTTACAAACTTCCGCGTTTATAATATTAGTAACATAGATCGTAATCTGATCCGATTAGACCAAATTGTTTGATGAGTTATTTTGGAGTTATGAATAGATACAATTGTGTACGCTTGCGCTTTTTGCCGTAATAACACCAATAATAATAATCAAGCTTTACTATTGTATTGGTAAACAAACAAAGTTATTGTCAATCGATAATCAAAAGTGCTATTTTCGTGCCTTTTTAGCAGAATTTGATAACAATAAAGTTCTTTGATTCATTCATCCTGTTCCTAAATATAGATGTTTATACGATTCCCAGTAATAGCTTTGCATTGTTTCATTTATGGTTACTATCGTTAGGGTAGCATATCGGTATGTTTACCCATTACAAAGTTCATCGTAATCATTAGTCAGCAGCTTAGTTAAGTCCACCTGCCTTGGTAGTCAATGGTCCATGGACCATCACTGATTAGTAAGTCAAGCAAGGCGCGGTTCCACCAAAGCGAAGAGATGTGTTTGAATAACAAATTAAAGAGGTTGGTATACCACCAACGGGTGGGGACATTTTTCGTCCTGCAAGGGTGAATCGGGACATGTCACTAGACCCCTGAAAGTCGGGAGGTCCCAGCAACGCTCCTTGCCGAGTTCGCTCCTATACTATAACTGTAGCTCCATAAAGTAATCGATTTTATAATTATTGTGTAAAGTTTTAGTAGTAGCTTTTTAATTACTAACGAACTTTCATGGAGTTCTGTAATTTGCGTGTCTGACATTTGGGTTGATATGACATTTGGGTTGTGTTAGTAGAAATGCCTTGTCTTGCATATTATATTACCGATGATGCGACCATTTTCAAATTCAAATTCAAATATTTATTTGCTCATAATGGTAATTTATCATGGTTTATTCATTGCAAGAACTGTAAATATATTGAACTATTTCAGTTGCATTGATTGCTCAGAAATGTATGATTCAGGACATGAGGTGACATGACGCAATCAGAGCCGGTCACGTCTTATGATTTTAGTCATAGACTATTTAATTAGCTTGCCGGTCAATACAAGAATGTGCAGTCATATTTGAGACAAAAATAACATTAAGATAAATAAGTAGAGCGTGTGCTAGACAGCGATACCTAGTAAATAAACAAATTATAATGACATACTAAAGACATTACAGATATAATAATAATAATCATATAAAAATGTTACATTATTATAAGCCCTTGATTAGAAGCTGCAAGCGTTGCTGAAGCCCTTACGTAACGAAGAACACTCAGAAAATCAGTAACCGTACTTTTAAAGGGAACTTCGATGCAATTTCTCGTGATGAATCAAATCAACGTTGTATATTTTGGAAAACGGTTTAAATTAGAACAACAAGTCTTGTTTTCAATTTAGATATCCGTTCCGAGAACGAACCACGGAATCACACCAATGGGTATCGTGATTGCACATACTGAAATGCCGATAGCTATCGATTCGGACCAAAACAAGGGCGCGCCGCTAAATAGGTCGTGTTGGTCTTAAACAAAGAGTTTATGGGGTTCAAATGTCACGAGCACGATTTCCTCCATGACCAGAATAGTTTTTTTCTCGTATTTTTGTTTAACCTATCTTCGTCATCAATGATGATTCATCATTTCTCAAAAACACTCCACTGCAGAAACAAGACCTTCTCTAATTTACCAGAAGCATCCTCCAGATATCCATGTTGCCCGGTTGATCCTGCGTCCAGCAACATGGAAATCATTGGGGGAGGCCTATGTTCAGCAGTGGACGTCCTATGGCTGAAATGATAATGTTGATCCTCCAGATTTCGCCTACGTTCTTCACGCTGGTCGAAGTGGCTGGGCAAACTGTTCGCATATTTTTTCTTTACTTTTCTTTTACGACATCCTTATTATTCATTATTATTATTCTATTCTGCCGGAATCACACGGCATTGCATGTCATTGTTTTAAAAATAGAAAAACAATACTGCAAAGGTTTTAATTGACACATTTCGAAATCGAAATTGTATTAGCTGTTATTTTGCAACAAAACTGGACCCTTTCGACATGATGGACTCCAAGTTACGAAATTGAGGCACAATCAGTTTTATTTTCCAAAGTAAATTGACCGTAGACGCCGTTCAAACAAATCTAACTTTCGACAGAACTTGCATATTTATATTGCCGTCGTATCGTGATCCATCATTCGTACGTGAATTAATGTTGAGTGTGACGTTGACATGACAGCATCGGCGGACATCAATTACTGATGTGACTGGACGTGTTTAATTTATTGATATTGATCTTCTAGTCTTACTATACTTATAAATAAGTCCTCTTACACAGTCCATTGCATATTATACTAATCGTTTTGGTTGGTTGTGGACCTGTGGTCAATCTTTTTCACTAATTATACCTTGTGCTGTTTGATTCATGTTACATCATTTGACAAAGTCTTTGTGTCCTCCATGTATTTTTGTTTCAAAGGGCGCATTTTAATGTAGCCCTTTTTAACCTTTAAAGTAGTTTCTATTTTTACCACTTATTTAGTTGAATGGCAATGAACTATTAACGATCAACGCTGCTCGTACGCGCTATTTTGAATATTTCAGGAATGTTTTCTTGTTTGGTATTAATGACTGCGGGTTTCCACCCTTTAATTTACGTGCTTTTATGTACGAAGTTCAGTGGTTCTTATAAATCGTTATTCCGTTTGGAAGCTTTCAACAGTTAATTCAACGTCGATTTATAACACAGATGATTTGTAACAGTTTGAATCAAAATAAATTGAAACTGAAAGTTAAATTTTGACAGCATGATAAATATGTAAAAAACGTTTTGAATTGATTATGTATTTAATATCCTTTCATTTTGCTATAACAGTTATGAAATCACGTATCACGTAGTCATTCTTAATTGAAATATGAGAAAGTAATTTAATTGAAACTGACGTGTTTAATCCTCGCTAAAAGCAGTTACGAATAAATTCGCCTAAACGAATTAAGCTTATCAAACGCCATGTTGACTTCATGCCAGTTTAACTTCTTAGTGTGGATTATGCTGTCACTTCTCTATCCAATACTAGTTTAGCCAACAATCTCTCGGTAAACTACTTAAGAGTCTAGCCCCTACAAGTTCAAGGTTTGTAAAACTTCCGTAGATGTTGATTGAGTTAATTAGAAGAGTTTATGTTGCCGGTAGCGGTTTCGTTTACCTCCATTTAGATTTCCAATCCTAAATGCTCTAAATATTGTGTAATGTGTGTTTGGTTAGGAGCGTCTTGACAAGTATTGCTTAACCATTTTTGTGCTTACAAAACTTTTAGTATTATTTAATTAGAAATATCCTTGTATTACTCATTAAAATTTTTGTAACGTCCAGCATTTCCTTTGTAATTGCTTCCAATTTCCTTTGCATTCGCTATTTCTATCGTCTAAAATTGTTCAAATTCTTTGAGCTCAAATCAGACGTTTTGAGACGGACGTTTGCCGTGCGTTTGCAAGACCGCACACTAAACTAAACAAAACGTCTTTCAAATGACAGAGCTTTTAGAAGCTCCGTAATTATAGGTAATTTCTTCCTCCTTTAAAAGCTTCTGGCACAGATTGCTCGCTCAGCGCCACCGCAAATCTGCGGGTAATCGAGCTATATCGATAACGGAGCAAGACTCGATTGCTCGCGTTATGATAACCGATAATCGATATAATCAACTGACTGACTGCTGCCGGCGCTTGTGTTCGCCCACTCTCCCTTCCTAGCCGCGAGCGTTGCTTCCTGCAATTAGTGCATTCTTTCACTTTTTGCACTCCGTAATATCGTACCATTTGGTTTTATGCTGCCGCTTACGAGATTTGTTACGTGAGGTTTGTTTTTAAATGTTCAAATGCAAATTTTTTATTTTTTTTGTTTGAGCTGGATCCAGCCCGTAATGTGAGGTGATTAGGATTGTGTGCTCTAACGAAAAAGGTTGATTTAATTCTACTACTCAAATACAGCATTCTTCACGAAACTTTTAAAATAAAATCACTCTGACATATCACCTTTGAAAGTTTGTATGAAAAGGTTTCAACGGCCCTGGAATCAACCCTTTTCTTTTGAAAACTGATTTTAAGATAAGGGAACAGAAAACTGAAAATGCAGATGATAATTTCTTTTTGCCGATTTCTACATAGTTGGATAGTATTTTACTGGTTGATCTAGATAATAATAAACTAATAGGAGTAATGGGTTATGTAAAATTACTCAATGGGCTTGCCTCAAGGGTAGACTGTTAATTTTGCAAATCTAATATTAGAAGTGACATCATATTCCTGGTCAAGGTCCACTTTTAGCCACTCCGGCACCCTAAAATAGCTCGCCGATGACGTCATGACGATAAGGGAACAGACTGCTCCCCTCGTAATGACGGTATCACTGATGACGTCAGAGCATTTCGTTAGCTCACCCAGGCGTTTAGAGCTTTCAAGATTGTGAGGGTTCTGTGTGCGTGTGATCGTCTGCATTTAGATGCCAGTGATGTAGCCTTGGTGTGTAATGTTCTACAGTCAGTCGATCAGACTATGATAGACTAAGAGCTAGTGAACGCCAGACCTACGTCATTTTATAAAAGCTGAAAGTTTGTCAGCGTATGCTCCCAATATAGGATATAATGTTGGTGGATTATGAAGTTTGGGTCATCGTGGCTTTGGCAGCTACCCTAAAAAACTGTCTGGCAAGGAGTTGGAACGGTCAAAGCTGTCTGGCTGATGAGGAAACTACTTCTAATAATCAAATATGATTTATAAAAATCAGCTTTTATAGTAAAGCCACGATGACCCAAACTTCATAATTCACCAACATTAATAAATCCTATATTGGGAGCATACGCTGACAAACTTTCAGCTTTTATAAAATGACGTAGGTCTGGCGTTCACTAGCTCTTAGTCTATGACTTTTTGTTGCAAAATGGATCCTATTACAACTGGTTAAGCTTTCACAGTGTTGTGTTGTCGTCTGTACATCTTAATCTTTGATTTATATGACTATAGGTGCGTTTGATGTGGGCTTGATTGCAGTTCGTCGTAAATCGTTTCCGTACTAGTAATTCAGTTTCAATAGTTTCAAAATGTTGTTTATAACTTTTTCGTACAGCTACACATAAATTAACAAGTTTATTTATAACAACAAGTTAACAGATTCTTAAATCAAGCTAGTTAGATGTTTTTGATACGACTCTAACGTGACATTTAGTTAAGATGTTAGTGCCTGTATAAAAACTATTGTTAAAGCACTTATCGCCTAATTTGAATGCCTATAACTATTTTAGTGGTTTAAAAAAGTTATGTATAGTATAGTGAGAAGATCGTTGTATTTCGTGAGTTTCATGTTCGTCGCTTAACATTTCGGAATAGCAATTTTCTGTCCTTTATTCTACTCGTTCCCGCTCTTTATTGAGATATAGCAATACTTAGCGCAGTGACGTCACCCAAGCTTTGATGTGCTAAATTCCCCGTTGAATCCAGAACAAAGGGGCTATTGTGACCGGCCACTGTGGCTCATTAATGCTATGATGTTGGCAGCCTTGTTTACTCTATACACTTGTTTACTCTGTATAGGCAACATTTTGGTTTTAAAATAGGTCCCATTACGACTGCATAAGACCGTGCCGTACCATCCTTTTCTCGAAGCAATTCAGGCCATTTTCGACTGCCTGTAACTTCGTTGTGGATAAAACTAGAAGGCTGAATTTTCATTAGCTATGCAGGCATTGTAAAGACACGGTATATTTAAAATTTCATTCAATTTGAACCAGTAGTTTAAGAATTATAACGGGTCAAAGTTACTTAATTTTTTCACTCACTGACTGACTCACTGACTGACTCACCGATCATCAAAATTCTAAGGCACTTCTAGCAGACCTAGAAGCTTCAAATTCAAGTACGTTTTGACTTATATCAGTTACCTCTCAAGAAACTCTGAATACCAAGCATAAAGCTTTTAACGAACTTTTTAGCTTGATTTTCAAGATTGAATATGGGTAAAATGTGATTAAGAAATTACATCATACTTTATTAAACCATCTTGTACTTATTGCTCAAAGAATTGATTTGACCAACCATCTGTGGTTAAAAGGTTCACTTTCTTTTAAAACCAGTTTTGACCTACCCGCTGCCTCCATCTATGGCACTGAAAGTTGGCAAGGCTACATTTTGCCAACAAATGCCACATTTCGGCACGCAATCCGTTCCTGTTGCCAAGGGGAGTGTAGTGACGTCACGCACAAATGACGCCACGCCATAACGGGGTGTGTCCAGAGTCCAGACACGTTTATGGTGGTGTTGTCATTTGCCATGACCTGATGGGTAATGAACGCTACATTTTCTATTCCCTAAAGTGTGGGGACTATATTTGGAACCCGTAACGTGTATAATAAATGTCATGGGAAAGACACGTCAGAGTAGGCGCACACCGTTGATTTTTAGTTGGCCGATAGTTGTGCCCGATTTTAAATTGTATGAAGAATCGGCCAAATCGAATCGGCGTAGTGTGCGCACTCCCATACATGCCCATACTGATCAACCGCCCGACTAAACTATCGGCCGACGAAAAATCAACGGTGTGCGCCTACTCTTATCTTATACTAATAAAATAATTTACTAGGTCTAGCGCTTCAGTCAGCAGTCAGTGCCTGAGGTGTGGGAGCGGCACGGGAGGGTGTTTTTGTAACGTCAAACGTCAGCGAGACTTATCTCGTTCAGTGGGTCTAGACAAAGTGCAAATTATAATCGCAAACCAGTCGAAAAGTGGTCGAAAAGCCCCTTTTTTGTATGGAGTTTTGACGGATTCGATTTTCTATTCGATCAAAAAGTGCGTTTTGTCTAGGGGGGCTGGGTATAGACAAAGTGCAAATTATAATCGCAAACCAGTCGAAAAGTGGTCGAAAAGCCCCTTTTTTGTATGGAGTTTTGACGGATTCGATTTTCGATTCGATCAAAAAGTGCGTTTTGTCTAGGGGGGCAGATTTATACGCTCTGTCATGTCATAATATGTCAATGTTACCCCTCCCGTGCCGCTCCCATACATCAGGCACCGACTGACTTATGTAAAATAATAAAGTAAGTAAAAAATATAGTTTTATGTACCTACATATTGGTAGTACCATAATTATTGTTGTGTGATGGTACCACTGATGTCATTCTCCTCACCATTAAAACACTATTTTAATAAGCCTTTTAGTTGCTGGGAATTGGCACATACGTTTTGTAACAACAACCTTTTAAAGCAGTCTTTCCCAAAGTGGGCGATAACGCCCCCTTGTGGGCGCTGCAGGGTTAAAGGGGGCGGTAAGAGACCCAGAAAAAAAAAATCGGGACGTTGTGTAGAGGCTTGGGAGGCGTCATTTACTAGGAGGTCTCTTAGACACCGACTGAGCACTCGACTCTCGACTACAAATGGAAGCGCTAAAAAAATTTATTCTCAAAGTGGGCAGTAAACAAAATAAGTTTGGGAACCGCTGTTTTAAAGTAATAAAAAAATGTTAACAACTTAACAAGGATTTGTGATTTACCATAACCACTTATTTTCCAGTTATTCTTTGTAAAAAAAAAACAAAGTTGAAGACTTTCGTTGTCCATGAGAGAGTAAGTATACATCAAACATGTCTGAGAATTTGGAACATAGGATGGTGTTCAACACGGAAAAAATATTTTATTATCAAGAAAGTGTCATAAAATGTTTAAACTAACATTAACTGTTATCGGTTTTATAGCATAACTAGCTTTCCGCCCGCGGCTTCGCCCGCGTGGTATTTTGTCTGTCACAGAAAAACTTTATCGCGCGCGTCCCTGTTTCAAAAACCGGGATAAAAACTATCCTATGTTCTTTCCCGGGACTCAAACTATCTCTATGCCAAATTTCATCAAAATCGGTTGCGAGGTTTAAGCGGGAAAGCGTAACAGACAGACAGACAGACAGACAGACAGACAGACAGAGTTACTTTCGCATTTATAATATTAGTTGGGATAAATTAATATGTTAAAAGTCGGTCAGACGTCATGTGTTTGATCACATGCTCGATTGCGATTACATAGGTACAATAGCGTTGTAATGCATGTTTAATACCATTTCGTGACAATAAAATATTAAAAACAATAAAATGCACCTGTTGTCATTTACTTATGGTTTACCTTTCAGATAGTGTATTATGGATACAAAATGTTTTTCGCATGATACAAATAAAATAAAAAAATACACTCTGAAAACTAAAATACCTATCACAAATTAAAGATAAAATAAAATAAATAAATCTGTGACTTGATTTCACATTCAAATCTCACCAACAATATGATATTGAAGTAATAACACTTTAAATATTTACCTACTTTATAACTGCTTCACAGTAACTAAGTATTACAAACAGTTTCGAGATTAAAATATACGAGATGGGTTTTCCTTTCTTTACATAAGATGTAGAGTAACGCCCGTATTCACAAACATTACTATGAGGTCTCACAGTGCGCGTGGTCGCACAGGGTCACGAACCAATCACTGAGCTCTATTCAACGCTGTGCGTTCGATTTGCTGCTTCACTTAGCAAGCATCGTTTGTGAATACGGGCGTTAATAAACATTACTGTCCTAATTACATCTAAACAAGTCTTACCATCAATAACTTTCTAAAATATACATATTATATCCTTACTAGTGTGCTCTAGATTTTAGGTAAATATCACATCGGTTTTTGCAAAGGTTTTGGTGACATTAATTGAGGTCATGCCACCATTCCGTTCTGCCTACACAATAAATAGGTCGTTTGTTGTAGGGTAGTTTACGTACTTACGTATGATGGGACGTGTGAAAGTGCTGTTGATAAGTTGAGAATAAAGGAGTTTTATTAATTTTATTGGAAGCTGTTAGCTGTTCAAATTAGATTTAAGAATAATAATAAAATAATAATGAGGATTCCTAAAATTCTTAACAGTGTTATTTATAACACTGTAACTTATCTTAACAATTTGCTATAGCAAAGTTTTAGGCTTCAGCATAGTAGTAGGTGATCAAATAATACTTTTACCTCCTTTTCTTGTCTAGTCTTGGAATAAAATATAAGAGTCATGCGGAGAATGCAACCTTGAATGGATCAAGGGTTCCATAATTATTATGCACTCAGTGATAATGTCGACGCAATCGACAAATTTATTTCTTCACTACATGTCCTTAACCGTATGTAGGTTAGCGCCGCGCGGAATAATCAACTACGTGAGGTACCTACTCGATACAAGTGATAGGTAGGTACAACATTTCTTTGGTACGAGTACCTTAAATGCTTTGTTTACCCAATAAATTGTGAGGATTTTCCTTGTCTTGAAACATCTGGGGTGCCTTAATTAGCACGACTAGATTTAGATGGTGATAAAGATATTATGATTATTTTTGCAGGTGTACCTATGTGTACCTTCCTATAAAATTATTGTTTTTTCACAATTTTTTCAGTACAATTTGTAGGAAATGACATGGTAACCATGACAACTTTTTGTATTTTAGCAAAATAAAATATTTTGTAACTTGTCATGTGAGTGCGTTTATCAAATGCTTTACCGGTTAAAGTAAGACGTATTTTTTTGTATTTTTTCATTACATATTTTCATTGTTGTTTTTTTGTTGTCACCAGGAAGGGCCCCACTCCACATTACCGGACGACGAGTTCTACGATGCTGTCGAGACCGGCTTCGACAAGATGGAGGAGGAGCGGTGCGCGCGAGTGGCGCCCCCTAGCGTGCACACCAGAGACGAGGTCGAGCTGCCGCCGCCGGCCATCGACAACCGGCTCACAGTGCACCCCTTATGGCCTGAGGTGAGTTTAATGAACAGGCTCCGACAAGATGGAGGAGCGGTGCAAGTGGCGCTCCCTAGCGTGCACACCAGAGACGAGGTCGAGCTGCCGCCGCCGGCCATCGACAACCGGCTCACAGTGCACCCCTTATGGCCTGAGGTGAGTTTAATGAACAGGCTCCGACAAGATGGAGGAGGAGCGGTGCGCGCGAGTGGCGCCCCCTAGCGTGCACACCAGAGACGAGGTCGAGTTGCCGCCGCCGGCCATCGACAACCGGCTCACAGTGCACCCCTTATGGCCTGAGGTGAGTCTAATGAACAGGCTCCGACAAGATGGAGGAGCGGTGCAAGTGGCGCTCCCTAGCGTGCACACCAGAGACGAGGTCGAGTTGCCGCCGCCGGCCATCGACAACAGGCTCACAGTGCACCCCTTATGGCCTGAGGTGAGTTTAATGAACAGGCTCCGACAAGATGGAGGAGGAGAGGTGCAAGTGGAGACCCCTAGCGTGCACACCAGAGACGAGGTCGAGCTGCCGCCGCCGGCCATCGACAACAGGCTCACAGTGCACCCCTTATGGCCTGAGGTGAGTTCAATGAACAGGCTCTGACAAGATAGAGGAGCGGTGCAAGTGGTGCCCCCTAGCGTGCACACCAGAGACGAGGTCGAGCTGCCGCCGCCGGCCATCGACAACCGGCTCACAGTGCACCCCTTATGGCCTGAGGTGAGTCAATGAACAGGCTCTAACAAGATAGAGGAGCGGTGCAAGTGGTGCCCCCTAGCGTGCACACCAGAGACGAGGTCGAGCTGCCGCCGCCGGCCATCGACAACAGGCTCACAGTGCACCCCTTATGGCCTGAGGTGAGTCAATGAACAGGCTCCGACAAGATAGAGGAGCGGTGCAAGTGGTGCCCCCTAGCGTGCACACCAGAGACGAGGTCGAGCTGCCGCCGCCGGCCATCGACAACCGGCTCACAGTGCACCCCTTATGGCCTGAGGTAAGACACGCTCCCTCTATAATACAACCCGCTCCTCAAGTAAGCCGAGCCAAGATTTCAGCCATAGGACGTCCACTGCTGAACATAGGCCTCCCCCAATGATTTCCACAATGGTGGTGGCGGCCTGCATCCAGCGCCTTCCCGCTACCTTTATGAGGTCGTCGGTCCACCTTGTGGGTGGACGTCCTACGCTGCGCTTTCCGGTACGTGGCCTCCACTCCAGAACCTTGCTGCCCCATCGGCCGTCAGTTCTGCGTACTATATGCCCTGCCCTTTGCCACTTCAGCTTACTAATCCGTTGGGCTATGTCAGCGACTTTGGTTCGTTTACGGATCTCCTCATTTCTGATTCGATCTCGTAGAGAAACTCCGAACATAGCCCTCTCCATAGCACGTTGAGAGGCCACGTTTCCGAGCCGTATATCATCGCTGGCAACACACACTGATTAAAGACTTTCGTCTTTAGGCACTGAGGTATTTTGGACGAAAAGATGTTGCGTAGTTTCCCGAATGCTGCCCAGCCGAGTTGGATTCGACGATTTACCTCGGTTGAATATAGCTATGTAGCTTAACTAAATAAAATATTATTTGTTCCAGATCGACAGGATATCAACAGAGCAAATCCAGGCCGCCTTCGAGGGCGTTGGCGGTGAGATTGGCTGGCAGTTGTTCGCCGAAGAGGGAGACATGAGGATGTACAGAAGGTATGATATTTTGCCATTTTTATGTCATTCATTTGTTGTATATCAATCATGCCACCTGTGTCTTTGTACACATATATTTTTTCCTGCCCCCCTAGACAAAATGCACTTTTTGATCGAATCGGAAATCGAATCCGTCAAAACTCCATACAAAAAAAAAAACTTTTCGACCACTTTTCGATTGGTTTGCGATTATAATGTGCACTTTGTCTAGACCCACCGGTCAATTTCATTGATGTAATTCATAAGACTTTCATACGATTTACCAATAGTTCGATAGCATAGTTTAGTTCTCAAATGAGTGACGTGGTTACCACAGGTGACCACCAAAGCCGAGTACCCAGCGAGGGACCATGTCAAGGGTGTTGGCAGAACGGTACTTAAAACGGTAAACGGTTTTACGGTAACGGTACTCGGTACACCAATATAGAATCTTGATTGGATGAAAAAATAAAAAGATCGTGCTTTGTGGCATTGGGTTAGGTTTATGTCCACTGATGTCCAGCAGTGGGCCAATAGCTAAAATTACGATGATGACATATTCTCTTCTGTTTTTAGGGAGATGGAAGTGGACGGCATGGTGATGGACCCCCTGAAGGCGATGCACAAAGTCCGCGGCGTGTCCGCCCGCGAGATGTGCCATTACTTCTTCAACCCGCGCTACAGATACGAGTGGGAGAGTGAGTAGACTTTTATCATTATAGAAAGGAGAGAAAACTGTGTCTTGTTTATTATGTTAAGGTATTTTTCTTTGTTTTTCTTTTTATTGTGTGACAAATAAACATTTTCTTTCTTTATTGAGTTCTTGTGAGACATGAGTGAGACTACAATTTGTTTCAAAATAGCACTTATTATAAGCAAATAAGATGCCAGCTTCATGTGCTTCTCAGGCCTATTTCCCATACCATTTATTGGTTTATTAGCGTCGAAAACTGAGTATCAGTTCAAGTGTTTCCTTCTCAATAATACATGAAAAGGATCAAGATTACACTTTTGAAAGGTTTCAATTTCGAAGTGCAGGAACAACAAGACTACACTTTTCGAAGTGCAAATAAAAAGTCTCTGCTTTTCTCTCTACAGCAACACTGGAAACAATGACGATCGTCGAGGAGATGTCATCAGACGCGCTGGTGTTCCACCAGACGTTCAAGCGCATCTGGCCCGCGTCGCAGCGGGACGCGCTGTTCTGGTCGCACGTGCGCGCCGCCGACCGCGCCACCTACGCCGTCACCAACCACTCCACCACCAACGCTGAGTACCCGGTGAGTTCCCGAGTGACGTGGTTACAACAGGAGACCACCGATGCGGTCAGTAATTACTCCACCACCAACGCTGAGTACCCGGTGAGTTCCCGAGTGACGTGGTTACAACAGGAGACCACCGATGCGGTCAGTAATTACTCCACCACCAACGCTGAGTACCCGGTGAGTTCCCGAGTGACGTGGTTACAACAGGAGACCACCGATGCGGTCAGTAATTACTCCACCACCAACGCTGAGTACCCGGTGAGTTCCCGAGTGACGTGGTTACAACAGGAGACCACCGATGCGGTCAGTAATTATTCGACCACCGATGCGGTCAGTAATTACTCCACCACCAACGCCGAGTACCCGGTGAGTTCCCGAGTGACGTGGTTACAACAGGAGACCACGGATGCGGTCAGTAATTACTCGACCACCGATGCGGTCAGTAATTACTCCACCACCAACGCCGAGTACCCGGTGAGTGTCCAAAAAGTGACGTGGTTACCACAGGAGACCACCAACGTTGAGTACCCGTTGAGTGACGTGGTAACCACGTGCAGGAGACCACCGATGCGGTCAGTAAGTACTCCACCACCGACCCCGAGACCCGGTGAGTTACCGAGTGACGTGGTTACAACGGGAGACCACTAACATAGAGTACTCTTTGAGTGACAAGGTTACACAGGAGACCACCTACGCCGTCACCAACCACTCCACCACCAACGCCGAGTACCCGGTGAGTGGCCAAAAAGTGAAGTGGTTACCACAGGAGACCACCAACGTTGAGTACCCGTTGAGTGACGTGGTAACCACAGGAGACCACCGACGCGGTCAGTAATTACTCCACCACCAATGCCGAGTACCCGGTGAGTGTCCAAAAAGTGACGTGGTTACCACAGGAGACCACCAACGTTGAGTACCGGTTGAGTGACGTGGTAACCACAGGAGACCACCGACGCGGTCAGTAATTACTCCACCACCAACGCCGAGTACCCGGTGAGTCAATAGCAATGACGTGGTTACCACAGGAGACCACCTACACCGTCACCAACCACTCCACCACCAACGCCGGGTACCCGGTGAGTCCCTAGCAATGACGTGGTTACCACAGGAGACCACCAACGGCGAGCACTCGTTGTGTGACGTGGTTACCACAGGAGACCACCAACGGCGAGTACTCGTTGAGTGACATGGTTACCATAGGAAACCACTTACATCCGTCAATGACCACTCCACCACCAACGCCGAGTACCCGGTGAGTGCGTGGTCGCTACAAGAGACCACCTAGCGCCTTGTCCACCACCATGCCTTGATCACACGTACCGAGCAAACGGGCGAGACAGTGCTTTCGGCCATTCTGGGAGTGGGTAGTCAATGCGAAAAGTCGCTCAACGGTTGGAATGTGCAGGTGTCAAAATGTCCATAGGGACCGGCTGTTAGTGTGGCAAAAAGTATGAACGTCAAAAAGTCCCAGTGTCAAAATGTACATTATCACCATGGTTACAATGGTTTAGTGACAAATGGTACACATCACAAAATACAAGTACAACAAAAGGTGTGATAGATAAAATGATCAACTGATATATTGTGCTCATGATTAAATTAATAAAATTAAATGTCAAAATGTTCAATGTTCTTGTAATCCAGTCAATAAAGAGTTTTTTGGATATTTTTACCTTGATGCATTTAAACACCTGTTCACGTTAGCTATTATACAATAAGACGCTTGTTTGAATAAACCCGAAGACATTTTAACTTCAGATCATTTTAACCATTGCTCATTTCGACGTTCATACTTTTTGCCACACTAACAGCCGGTCCGTATGGACATTTTGACACCTGCACATTCCAACCGTTGAGCCATTTTTCGCATTGACTACCGACTCCCAGAATGCTTTCGGCCGAGTACTCGGTGTGTATGAACATTACGCCGAGTACGGTACTGCTGAATCTTCATTAACGACATATCAGTGAAAAATGTCCTTGTTTCAACAAGGGTTCACCCATTGGTGTCATTTATAATCTCCTCAATTTGTGTGATTGTCACGTGCTTTATTAACGTAACATTCGTCCCGCAGGCGAACTCTGGCGCGTGCATTCGGCTGTTCGTGACGGTGTGCCTGGCGTGCCGCAGCTCGTGGCCGGCCGGCGAGGCGCCTTCGCGCGAGAATATCACCACAAGCATCGCCTATTGCAGTACAGGTATGAAACTCACGAGGAAATAATGACTTTATTGAATGAGGCTATCGTGTTTAGTCTCGCTCTTACAGCACGATTCTCTTCAGAGGCAAAAATAATAGGATGTTCTGCAATGTTCTGCCGCCGGAGTGTAGCACTGGCACAAAGAGTTATTTGACAAGTGTTAATCAAAGCGTGAATAAAACTGTAACAATTTTAGTTTAAAACAACATTATTATATTTATACTTTAGAATTTCATGCGTTTTCACAGACCATTTACTTCGAATAAATACGCCGTGGACGCGTACGGGCGCCCGGGCGGCTTGTATACTGTTTGTTCTAGTCGCGCCCTCTGCAACGAGATTTGAGTAATATTCTGTGTTGACGCCACTAGCGACTGATAGGAGACTATGGTCGAAAAAGGCGCCGCCCTAGTGAGTGCGAAAACTTCTTTTACTTACCAGCCGGCGCCACTGTCTTACTTTTTTCAAAGATTAATAAATTGATAGCCTTTTTAGATGTCTTCGTATCTTTTAGTCCCTACCAGCGCTTAGAGACAAACGAGCCATCGTCACCACATTGTCTTTTTAAGCCTTAACTTGTGTATTTCCACATATTTCTCATAAAAATTTTTCCTTCCAGTAAACCCAGGAGGCTGGGCGCCCGCCGGCGTCCTCCGCGCAGTCTACAAACGGGAGTATCCCAAGTTCCTCAAACGCTTCACGAGTTACGTGTCCGAGCAGTGCCGCGGGAAGCCGCTAGCTTTGTAGCGACCGCCCGGGCCCCGCGCCAGACTGGTTAACTACTGAATATTAACTGCTAAATATTTGGCACACTTGAAAACAACCGACAATATACTGACGTCTTTGTGAGCTGTCGAAACAAATTTTAGAGGTGTCCTACACTGAACCCTCCCACCCGTGACATTGACAGGGGGCGCCACTGTCAATACCGGATCGCTGGTACCGATTCCGCAAAAATCGGACATTATCGGAGGGCGCTAATGCCGCTAATATCAATACTGGGTTTATTTTTGCCACTTGACGTTTCGGGATCGTGGGACTATATTAATTTGTGGTGATGGGATAATGTCACAAGATGTTTGGTGTGGGATACCAGATGTTGTCAAAAAGTCGTAGACTGTGAGTGTTTCATTTTGCCTTAGATGCTAACAAGACAACTTTCTACACAAAACTAATAGTAATGCTTTGTGTCATTAACGTCATGCCTTTTGTACTGGTCTTCATGTGTAGTAAAGATTGAAATAAATAATGAAATTAGTATCCACAGCTCACAAAAAGCAGGTCAGTTGATTGTGGGTGCCATAAGTACCTATTTTTGGACAGTTTTCCTGTGTTACAATTCTAAAAAGTATCTTAGGGATCTCATTCCCCGGCGGTACCGGGCTATTTCATAACGTAGTTTCGTATTTTGTGTCTATCTGTCTCTGTCACTCGTACTGGCTTTACGAGCGAGAGGAATGGATGATCCACAATTATGAAAGTCGTAGGAAGTAGCCCCATCAAGTTTGTCGTCGACTGATAGGTACATTTTGCCTTAAACGTTACGATGTTTTGTGGTCTCATAAAAAAGCAGAACATGTTATTACAGATTTCGTAGAATTTATTGAAAACTGGTGTATTTGTTTAAATAAAATATTATTAAAGTACGTTATTCTGTGTTGATATGGCTAAATGAGTCAAAATTGTACAGTTTTGAAATATAGCTTTATAAAGTATGCCAGTTTTCAAGAAATGTATTATAAATATTATATTGGGGCTATTGTTGAATTTTTCTGAAGTGTACAGAAAATATGAGTAGGTATGTAAATGTAGTATAGATAAACGACATTTGTGGCAACAAAATAATTGTAATTTATGGAGTATATAAAGTGATATGTCTTTCTAAAGTGTAGTATCTATCATGTATTAACATGCATCGTTTTAAGTCTTGCTACGGTGTTATCTTTTAGTTTGACAATGATCTGCGAGTATGGAAAATGTCACACTTTGTATATTTCAGGATTGTAGTTAGCTTTCGAGTGTTTATAGCTAAAAATGTCGTTATGTTTACTGTTTGTAATGTAAGCACTTATTTAGATCTATGATTTCTTTTTTTCCCTACTATTTCTATACATTCTCGGTGGCACTGAACATAGTATATAGCTGAGATTGCCTTGTCTATGAGTAACACGTATTAAGAGTTTATGAAAAAAAAAAACTGAAACAAGGTCGGTTTAAAAGATGGGAGCGAAAACATTTTTTTGACTTGGTCTTCAGGGTAAACATTTTGGGGGGTGGTAAGAGTTAGGTTAAAGGTTAGAAGTGTCATCTTGACCCTAGAGGACTGTCTACATAAATAATTTCTTAAACAAACTCATAAAAAACGACGATTATTTTAAAAATGGCTCATTTTCATTCTGTAAAACAACGTCTCCTAATATCATGTCATATTTTAGACGTGTGACTATATGTAAGTACCTATTTTATATTAATTTTAAAATAATTTTTCGTAACTTAGTACCTACACTTTTATTTTGTAATGCTATATTATGTCTTTTTGATTTTATTTAAACATACAAGATGTTATCTGTAGGGCTTTTTCCATTTTGTTCATGTTCAAATTTCGTTAGCTTTAGTAGGCTTTTAAATTATTTTTCGGCTGTATTGATCCAAGATTTGTCTTCAGACTTCCATATTCCTTTTGTGACAAATTTAATCATTTAGTAACTATGATTTAATGTTATCCTATCACAATAAGTTTAGGTGGTTATTTGGTCATAATGAGTACTTAAACAGTACTGTATTATGTATTCAGTATCCTCATATTTTTGTTACTTTAATCTTAATATTTATGCGATGCATATTCTATGTCCATTCCAACTATACTGATCTAATATATTAATATAAATAACATGTTCGTTTACTACAAACTGTATAAAATATGTAAAATATTGTACAGCTCTCAAATTAAATGGTATATCTCAAAATGTAACAGAGAAATATAAATATTACAAATTGCATTTATAGTAACGCAATGTTGGAATTGTAAGTTATGTAATGTTAAATATGTTTTTTTAATTATTGTTTATAATAAAATGTTTTATGATGAATTCAAATGTTTTTATTTTAGTTTAAGGTAAACAAAAGACAGTATACATTTTATTGTTTCTTTATTTACAACACTTAACAATTTCATTCAATTCAATTAATGTACTCTGAACATAGACATTCATTTAAAAATTGACGATCAATTGTTGCTTATGTTTAAAACACCACTAAATAAAACATGTGAATAATAACCGTTCGTAAATCATTAACACTGTTATCAGATCAAACGTCATTATTAATGAAAACAATAAACTTAAGCAACAACTTTCGTTCCAATTTATCTAAGATACTCGGAAGTAGTTATTCATCGCTTCAAATTTGCATTCTCGATGCTATAAACGATTGCATTCAGAAAATATTTGTCTTTTACAAACATGAAGAAGAAGCGATACGTATCACGAACAATATTGTTAAAAATTTAAAGCGATGAATCAAGCACAAATTACTTCTGGAAGATAATAATTTTAAGTGTAACATTGGTACATCAACGCATCACCACGCATATAAAATTCACAACAATGTAATTTCTTCTCCGTAGTTAAGTGGGGACCAGCCCCCGTAACCTTATATAACACTTCAAACACGACCGCCTTAAACAATACTATAAATAAACATTCAGTTGGTTAGGTCAAGATGTTCCCATACTCATGCAACATCCAGAATACTGCTCTAATTATCCTCTATTGTAATACACCTTACGAATTTCGAGAAAGATTAATTATAAAACCAACATCAATTAATTTTAATTTAACCTAAATCAATTGAGCTAACTATCAAAATAATATTACTTTAACTTATAAAGATACATTGTTAGTAGTAAAATTACGTTTTGGTAGAATTCATACTGTTACAAATATGAGATTGAACACTGTAAACTACAATCAATACAACATTGAAGTAGTAATATTTCCCACTACTAATATATTAATTGTTATACATGTGAAAGTCTGCGATTATTGAAGTATAATTAATTTTAGACCGTTATAATATTGACATTGAGCACGAGCAAGCGTAATCTGACACCCAAAGTTAATAATAGCTACACAGTAAAGGCTTACATTACCAGCGTCATAAAGACGAATATATTTTAATATTAATAACCTACGTTACAAATACGTTAGACCTTATTCGAATATAATAAATTACTTTAAGAAATATTCAGGTGATTTAATATATTATTTACCCATAATAAATAACTTTAACATTCATTAATATGTTATTAAGTATAAAATGTGTAAACCACGTTTTCATCAGGAATGAAAATAAAATGTTAAGAATTAAATCATTAAAGAGTTAGAAATGATATCAAAACCTTTTTGAATTTTGATATGAATACCGAGGTCGAAAGAATCGGCACACTACAAAAAGTTTAGTATAAAAAATAGGAATTCTTTGAAAGCTCAAGTGTATAAATGGACCAATGTTTAAAATTTTATAATCGAAATATTTTGGCAGAAATATTTAGTTTGATAGTAAACAATTAAAAATTGTGCATAGGCACGAGTCACTCATAATACTTGTTTAAAATTGCATCCCACACAACATTATAAATTGTTAAGAAATCACTAAGGTATAGGAAAAGCAAAGAATGACAGTGTATCCTGCCACGGTGTGAAGCAGCTTACGATACTAATAACTTTATATCATCTACCTATCTAGTTCACACATTAATCAAAAGATCTATCATGTCGCATATTAAAAGGATATTGTCCAGAGAATCAACTTTAGTTTTATTCTTTGGGTTATAGTTACATAGGAAAATAACTTGAAATACATTTATCTAGATATGCGCCGTTTTCGGGAATTTCTAATAAGTAGCATTCTCGGAATATTCCCATTCAGGGGAACATTGGGGAATGCTGCCGGGAATATATTATCCGACCAGGGGAATGTTACCGGTAACGACACATTTATCTGTCTAACTGTTGCAAAATATTTCTGCTTGGGCTGTAAGTTATGGAGGGTGCTAAAATGTGGCTAAAATGTTGGACACAACATGGTATGTCTATATTCTCAGAATTTTAGTCATGTGACGTCAAATTGTCGTACTAAAATTCTGAGGAAGACCATACCGCCTGTATTTGCCCTTGGTCATTTAATCATTTCTTCAACATTGTTCTTTTCAATATTTGTGACTGAACACTGTCATGGCATGCAGGATAAAATGGTGTCTGTATGTTTTGTGACTGATGAATACTTTGCCAATCTTTCATTATGGCACTTTTATCACGGATTAAAATGTAAATACATTAGAAACGTACCTACACAAACTAAAATACCTACCCGTGTAAATGGCAACTATAATACGTCATCAAAAGATTGAGGAATACGCAAATAAATTGTCTACGATCAGTTGATAAAAATCTAAGTTTCCGATACAGTAAACATTTGATCGATATACTCTTAAAATACCACTACGTAAAAAAGTAGATATCAACAATTACAATTTCAATGATATCTACACTAACACGGATATAAGTATAAAATAAGCGTATTTTCGGACACATCCGTTAGGCATCTGTGCCAATGATCCGTATCAGACTTTTAACGTTGACATCCAAATGCAACTTGGAGATTGTCGACACCCTCGCTATGCTCTTCTGCCGGTCTCTGAACTATAAAGTAGAATTAGCGAGGTTACTCCGAAAAACGTTATCCGAAGTTTCGAATGTTGCCATCCCTCTCACGCACAGCGAGATGATAAGGATCTACCCGAAACCACGTAAACAGCATTTCGAAGTAGTCCTGCAGGTCTTACCAAAGGATAAGGATGCACAAGCACCTTGGCCAAACGTAACTCAATTTAAAGATTACTACTTTTTACAGATTTTACTGTAATCAACTTGTTTCTCTTTAAACTTTTGTGTGTTACTAAAGCATAACACACAAAAGTTTAAAGAGAAACAAGTTGATTACAGTAAAATCTGTGACGTTATTAACTGATTTTGGATTCTATGGCGCAGCAAACAAAGCCGAAGGTGTCGTCCTCCAGCTAATATGTTCCCTCGTTTCGACACAGTTGAGACAGGCACTAGACTCTCGCAAGATGGATTCCTACTGAACAAATCACATCAACACCCGTAAATTTTGGATCGCCTGACATAAAGGCGGATTTATATGGCAATTCAGATTTTCCCTGAAAAATATAAGCAAATAATGCCTTGTGATTCCAGGAATCCAAATATGTAAATCTGAATTGCTAATGTCCTACAACGCAGTATAATACAACGACCAGTATTTCTGATACTTTTTAGCCTAGTTAACTTTTCGTTAACTACAGTTCCTCAGTAATGGGCAATGTGGAAGATCTCCAAAATGTCGCCACCAGATGCAATTTTCAGAGAATGTTTTGAACACATTGATTCCGTATCTTCATTTACCGGAACCTTCAGTGTAGAGAACTTCAGTCACGTGAAAGAAGGTGGTGATATCTCTTTGTCCATATATCGTGCAAGCTTATTCCTCAGTTAAGGAGTGGCTTATAAGCAGTAGGCCTGTTTCGCGGGACTAAGTAACGTGAGGGATGGTGGTATCATTAGATGCGAAGGTGGTGCTTCATCTCTTTGTCCATATCCGGTACATTGCTCCTCAGTTATGAACTGGTCTATGAAGCAGGCAGGAAAGTGGTAACATCTACCGGTTTCCCCACATATGGTACAAAGGCCATGGTAGCAGGTTTGAATCGCGTATTAGCAGGTCATTAGACGCAAATGTGGTGACATCTCTCTGCCTATATCCGGCACATTACTTCTCAACCATGGAATGGGCTATGGTAGCAGGCCTGTTTCGAGGAACTTAGACACGAATGTGGTGTCATTTCCCGGCTTGCCCATGTCTGAGCTATGGCAGCTGGTTTTTTCGCGGGTATTAAGACATAGCAGCAAATGGTAGTGGATGTCATATCCCGGCTTGCCCATATCCGTTACATTACTTCTCAGCAGTGGGCTGTGCGATGATGGGCGCGGGTTGCGCGTGCTGCCTTTGAGCGCGCAGTACATCAGCGATGGTGGTGAAATTTGCCATCTTGCCCATATACTCTGAAGCTGAACTGGCAGTAGGCTTGTTTATGATAGCAAAGGTGGTGGATGACATCTCTGCCCAATCTGGTTACATCACATTACTCCTCGGCCGTTGGTTGTGCGGTGGTGGGCGCGGGCAGTGCATGCTGCCTTTGGGCCCGCAGTACGTCGGCGATGGTGGTGACGCCGGCTTCATCCAGCTCGCGCCAGCGCTGGTGGTTGCATCTCTCTGCCCATATCTGGTCTAAGTTTACTCCTCAGCTATGGACTGGGTTACGGCAGTAGGCTTGTTTCGCGGGACTTAAGGAACGTGAGCGAAGGTGGTGACATCTCTCTGCGCATATTTTGTTGCATCCATACTCTTCAGAAGGTGGTGATGTCTCTGCTCGCTCTAAGATATGGTAGCAAAGGTGGTAGATAACATCTCCGGCTTGCCCATATCTGGTACCTCCTTACTCCTCAGCCGTAGGTTGCGCGGTGGTAGGCGCGGGCAGTGCATGCTGCCTCTGGGCCCGCAGTACGTCGGCGATGGTGGTGACATCTGCATCTTGCCCATATACTCTGAAGCTGAACTGGTAGTAGGCTTGTTTATGATAGCAAAGGTGGTGGTGACATTTCTCTGCCCATATTTGTTGCATCCATACTCTTCAGAAGGTGGTGATGTCTCTGCTCGCTCTAAGATATGGTAGCAAAGGGGGTGGATGACATCTCCAGACATGCCCATATCTGGTACCTCCTTACTCCTCGGCCGTAGGTTGTGCGGTGGTGGGCGCGGGCAATGCATGATGCCTCTGAGCCCGCAGTACGTCGGCGATGGTGGTGACATCTGCCATCTTGCCCATGTACTCTGAAGCTGAACTGACGGTACGCTTGTTTATGATAGCAAAGGTGGTAGTGACATTTCTCTGCCCATATTTGTTGCATCCATACTCTTCAGAAGGTGGTGATGTCTCTGCTCGCTCTAAGATATGGTAGCAAAGGGGGTGGATGACATCTCCAGACATGCCCATATCTAGTACCCCTTACTCCTCAGCCGTAGGTTGTGCGGTGGTAGACGCGGGTAGTTCATGCTGCTTTTGGGCCCGCAGTACGTCGGCGATGGTGGTGACATCTGCATCTTGCCCATATACTCTGAAGCTGAACTGGCAGTAAGTTAGGCTTGTTTTATGATAGCAAAGATGGTGGATAACATCTCCGGCTTGCCCATATCTGATAACTCCTTACTCCTCGGCCGTAGGTTGTGCGGTGGTGGGTGCGGGCAGTGCATGCTGCCTCTGGGCCCGCAGTACGTCGGCGATGGTGGTGACGCCGGCTTCATCCAACTCGCGCCAGCGCTGGTGGTTGCCGCGCGCGTGGTTCACCAGCTCCGGCATGTCGATGAACGCTGGAATAAAGAATGATGAGTTTAGAACTGGAAAAAAATAGTGCGTCTTGAACCCATGTAATTTTGCTGCAGGTGGAATAACTGTCATTTAATTATTAAAAAGAAGATTCAAAAGTATAAACCAAAAAACTAACTGCCTCTGAGAATAATGATGTCGATATCGATACCAATCACATCAATGGCTCTAATTCAGTAACCGCTATGAAGCCCAGTATAGTCGATGTGGCTAACTTTGCCCATGTATCAGTATAACATTGACTCAAAAATAATTCGTCTAATTTAGATAGTTTTTAATCCATCAGGGTTAAAAGAAATTCAAATGGCCCTTGGGCCACAATTACGCCAGCATGCTGGTGTAGCTATACTTAATAAAATGTTAACCCTACCGAAAAAGAATGAAGAAGGAATCAGTGATCTAATTAGTGAAGCCACGATAGACGAACGGTGAAGGGGTCGGACTGGCCGACTCGAGATCCGAAGAACGAGGGTTCGAATTCCACCGCCGCTCGACTATTGTGGTGAGCCCACTCGTAACACAAGCATAATTAGATTGCCACGAGGGGCTAACGGGACTATTAGTAATTTGTGTTGCATGAAAAGAAAAGAAAGAAAGAAAAAATGTTTATTCAGTATCATCGATTACTAATATTTTTAGAGAAAAATTTTTTTTGAGTTCAGATGGACATCTGAACTCAACCTAAGTATATAAGTGTTAAGATAATATCAAGCATCTCACCAGCCCAGGCCTCCATCATATCAATGATGATGTAGTCGATGAATCCGATCTGCGAGCGCGGAATGGAGCAGGTGGCGCGGTCGAACATCGGCATCACCACGGGCAGGTCCTTGGCCTTCTCTTCGTCCGTCTGCAGGAAGTATTCTTCAGCGATCCTGGAGAATGAAGAGTGGTAAAAATGGTAGAGATCGTAAATCAAATGATTGTGAGTTCCTTAGCGATCCTGGAGGTGGAGTAAACATGAAAAAGATTAATTATGTGGAGCGGACAGTATTCCTCGGCGATACTAGAGGAAGCGTGGGCATGCCTCCTACTAGGTGGACCGACGATCTGGTGAAGTTCGTGGGAAGAGCCTGGATGCGGGCAGTGCAGGACCGTGCATTGTGGAAAACCTTGGAGGAGGTCTTTGTCCAGCAGTGGACGTCATTTGGCTGAAACGAACGAACGAACTAGAGGAATGACGAGGTCTTAAAGATGATAAAGATTGAATTGATTGTGAGGAGCAAGAAGTAATCCTCAGCGATGAATGACGAGGGATATCATGCTACCATGATTACCCCATTTCTACAGATATATGCAGCATTGGTTGTGAGCAGTTTTTGAAGGTTTGAAGCATTTTGCTCCGTGCGCATTGCATTCATCTCGCGCGTGAAGAGTTTTAGTTTTGAACGGTTTTATAATGTAACAAGTGTTAGATTCCTTTACGTTTAGCAATTTATGTTTTCATCAAGATCAAATAAAATATCCGGCTCGAAGGACCAAAAAATATTTCGCATCTGTATTACTCACCTCCTTGCCCACTCAAATGCGAACTTCTGTGGCCTGGAAGCGTTGGACACGTCGGCACACTTGATCATCATCCTCTTCACCAGAATCACGTTCTCAGGTAATGAAAGAGCCGTGGTATCTAATGACAGGGGTTCCTGGAACAAATAAAATACAATTTTTATTCTGAACAATTAATCTACTTAGTTTCTAGTGAAAGAAATAAAAAAAGAAGCAAGAACATTTATCATTTTCTAGACCACATCACAACGGCATAAATACAACAAAAATCAAATCTCAAACCTACCTACAACATAACACAAAACCGAGAGGAGATAATTAAAAAAAAAAATTAAACGGGCCTTACTGAGTATGCCATGGCATCATTGCTTGGTCATCTCTGTGGTCAGGATTGACAAGTTAGATATGCTTTGATTTTTTTATTGTCTTAAAAAAGATGGAGGTTCTCAATTACACTATAAAATGTTTAAAATTCAACTATGTTTTTATTGTTACTCACGTCCGTGTGCATATCCTCCTTGCTGCCGCTGGACTTGGCGTAAAACACGTTGACGAACTTGGCGAGGTGCTCGTAGTGCTTGGTCATTTCTGTTGCCAGGATCATGTCGATGACGTTGTGCCGCATCGTCTTGTACGTGTCGCGGTCGAGATTCTTGAATATGTTCACGCGGTCGTCGTCTAGAAGGAAACAAAAAATAATTTTATTTATGTGGCATTATCATATCGTTCAGTGCTCTTCTTTTTCAAAGAACACTAAAGCCCGGTCTGTGAGCTCGTAGAATTTTGTCCAATGACCCCAAGCTACCCATCCTTATCGCTCGCGCGTAACTATGTTGCTGTCGCGCTCGCACACTTACCGCGGGCGCCCGTCGCACAGTCGCGACAGCAATATAATTACGCGCGAGCGATAAGGATGGATAGCTTGGGGTCATTGGACAAAATCTAAATCTAGAGATATTTTTAATTTTGTGACATCACTACGCATGTTGCAATCACAAGCAGTGTTACACTAAATACTAGTTAGTGCTTAGACATGGGCGTGAGTTATGTGAGTTATGTGACGTCACGGTCCACTGCTTTCATACAACGATTAACTTTGATATTCAACTGTTTGTTTTACGATAATCTAGCAATGGGGCAGATATCCTGTCATCCGCTTTGCAATGGAGGGAAGTCGAACCTTAATTTCGAACTCCTCCTATGTTCTTCTGATTAATTTCGTTGCGGGTCCAATGACAGTTTAACTTTCCCCCGGGACAAACTTGACCTTCATTGGTTGGGTTTTTGTGGCGGTCAAGCTGTAGATCCTGGCTACACAGGAGTTGCAGTGGTGGGAACGAGAGTTGGGAATAGTCCCGTAATGGAGCAGATATCACTAGAATTAGTTTGGTGTCATGAAAAAATCAAAGATGGATCTTAACTGGAGTTAGTACAGACTGTTAGAAGATGGACGATCTAACTAACTGTTACTTACTGAGGGGGAGCTTTTCAAACGTCCTTCTCTAAGAAGTGTTACGATAAGGAATATCCAGCTAGCTGTTACCACTTACTGAGGGTGAGCTTGAAGGTGAGCGCTGCATGGTGCGACTCAAGCACGCTGACGTCATTGTACAACACAGCCAAGGGATGGCGTGAGTTGCACAGGAAGGCGGACGACGTGCCAGGGTGGTCGATGTCGTGGGCCGCTGCTGAGATCAACGCAGCTGCTGCTTCCAGCGGCTCGAAGACGCTCTTCAAACGTCCTCCTCTAAGAAGTGCTACGATAAGGAATATCCAGCTAGCTGTCACTTACTGAGGGTGAGCTTGAAGGTGAGCGCCGCGTGGTGCGACTCAAGCACGCTGACGTCATTGTACAACACAGCCAAGGGATGGCGTGAGTTGCAGAGGAAGGCGGACGACGTGCCAGGGTGGTCGATGTCGTGGGCCGCTGCTGAGATCAACGCAGCTGCTGCTTCCAGCGGCTCGAAGACGCTCTTCAAACGGTCCTTCTCCAGGAAGTATGCTACTGCCTGAAAATAACATCACGAATATTAAGTTCTGATCGTTAGTGGGCCTGAGGATGTGTATTTTCAGCAGAATGGAATGCGATCTCCCTAAGTAATTTCATCACCTCTTAGATGTCGTAAAAGGTGTATTCCCTGTAATAAGGCTGCAAATAACTGGTTTTTCTAACTTCATCTCTGCCCCAGCCGATCTGGAGTGACGGTAGTGATAGGGCAAGTTACATTTCGGATGCGTAGGTATAAGTGCCTTAATAAAAATTTTGAATATACAAACATCAGATATCGAAAGACCCATATCTCTGCAGGAGAGACTAAAAGACCTGATGTTTTTTTTTAAATATGATGTTTTGTTATGCCTTGCAAAAGGTGCTATTGGATTACTCCAGTTGCATGACGGTGTGCTATTTTTTGGGGATGAGTTGGATTACATTCTATTTGTTGAATTCTTTTAGGTGATGCCACAGAATAATATGGTGATACTTATCTGGAGAACATCGGCGGCATGAGTCGAGTTGTGGTACGCATTGACCGCATGGTAGTTTGTCTCTCTACCACCGTCAGCCAATGCAGTAGCGTTCTCTCATCACACTCCAGGGTCGCACAGATGTCAAAGCGGTCACCCATCAGTACCAGCCCCATATAAGTCAAATTCTCCGTTTGCTTCTGGCAAACTAAATAATGTCGTGTTCCTGCAGAGAAGTCTAAAAGACCTGATCAAGACTTACCTGGAGAACATCGGCGGCATGTGTCGAGTTGTGGTACGTATTGACCGCATGGTAGTTTGTTTCCACCACCGTCAGCCAATGCAGTAGCGTTCTCTCATCACACTCCAGGGTTGCGCAGATGTCAAAGCGGTCACCCATCAGTGCCAAGCCCAGGTGAGCCAAATCGTTCGTTTGCTTCTGGTAAACTAAAGAATGTCGTATTCCTGAAGAGAAGTCTAAAAGACCTGATCAAGACTTACCTGGAGAACATCGGCGGCATGAGTCGAGTTGTGGTACGTATTAACCGCATGGTAATTCGTCTCCACCACCGTCAGCCAATGCAGTAGCGTTCTCTCATCACACTCCAGGGTCGCGCAGATGTCAAAGCGGCCACCCATTACCTACCAGCCCCATATAAGTCAAATCCTCCGTTTGCTTCTGGCAAACTAAAGAAAGTCCGGTTCCTGCAGATAACTCTAAAAGAGCTGATGATGAGGACTTACCTGGAGAACATCGGCTGCATGAGTCGAGTTGTGGTACGTATTGACAGCATGATAGTTTGTCTCTACCACCGTCAGCCAATGCAGTAGCGTTCTCTCATCACACTCCAGGGTCGCGCAGATATCGAAACGGTCTCCCATCAGTGCCAAGCCCAGGTGAGCCAAATCGTTCGTTTGCTTCTGGTAAACTAAAGAATGTCGTATTCCTGAAGAGAAGTCTAAAAGACCTGATCAAGACTTACCTGGAGAACATCGGCGGCATGAGTCGAGTTGTGGTACGTATTAACCGCATGGTAATTCGTCTCCACCACCGTCAGCCAATGCAGTAGCGTTCTCTCATCACACTCCAGGGTCGCGCAGATGTCAAAGCGGCCACCCATTACCTACCAGCCCCATATAAGTCAAATACTCCGTTTGCTTCTGGCAAACTAAAGAATGTCGTGTTCCTGCAGAGAAGTCTAAAAGACCTGATCAAGACTTACCTGGAGAACATCGGCGGCATGTGTCGAGTTGTGGTACGTATTGACCGCATGATAGTTTGTCTCCACCACTGTCAGCCAATGCAGTAGCGTTCTCTCATCACACTCCAGGGTCGCGCAGATGTCAAAGCGGCCACCCATCAGTACCAGCCCCATATAAGTCAAATACTCCGTTTGCTTCTGGCAAACTAAAGAATGTCGTGTTCCTGCAGAGAAGTCTAAAAGACCTGATCAAGACTTACCTGGAGAACATCGGCGGCATGTGTCGAGTTGTGGTACGTATTGACCGCATGATAGTTTGTCTCCACCACTGTCAGCCAATGCAGTAGCGTTCTCTCATCACACTCCAGGGTCGCGCAGATGTCAAAACGGCCACCCATCAATGCCAGGCCCAGGTGAGCTAACGGCCTGCCTCTGGTTAGTTCTTCGAGGCGGAAGATCTCGAAGTCCCAGCTTAGAGCTGTGTCTAGCAGCTCGCGCAGTTGGCCTGACGCCTGTTCAGGAAATAACGTCAACATTTCATTCTAAGTTTGCTTGTTTAACATAATTGGAGACTAAACTCTTTCTTCTAAAAAAATCACCTGAGTTTGGGACTTCCAAAAATAGGCAAACTAGGCATAGAGATAAATCTTTAACATTGGTCTTGCGATTTATTCATGATATAAGCAGAGAGAAATAGTTACTCGCTTTTAATTTAAAAGAACTTAGTAAAGATAAGTTTCAAAGAACCTTAGGCTGAGTTGCACCACCTAACTTTAACGGCAACTATAATGATGACCGGTGTTTTTATATGTAGTTTGACAGGCTTTTGACGTTTGATAATGTTTGATGGTGCAACCCAGCCTTCTAAGGTGCTGATCACTGACATATTCTTCATTAAGTAGGAATATGAACTCACTTTGTGTTTGATGTTAGTCCTGTTGGTCTGTGATCTGACAACAGTGGAGTCATTACTGCTGCGTCGTGACGACAGCACGTTTGTAGGCCCTTGCTGAAAATACATTAACATTAAGAATTTGCTCGCATTTACAATATTAATAGGACAGGTCACACAGAAGTCTCAGGGTTATTATCAATTTTCCACGTAGTTGATTCGCCACACTTTAAATATATTAGAAGTATTTTTAAGCCACGATAGCCGAACGGTGAAGGGGTCGGACTGGCCGACTCGTGATCCGGGGAACGCGGGTTCCGATTGTGGTGAGCTTACTCGTGATACAAGCATATTTAGCTTAGTACGAGGGGCTAACGGGACTATTAATCATTTGTGAAATAACAAATTATATTAATAAGTAATGATCTAAAATAAAATCGTCATAAACTTCAACAAGTTTCCGTCAAATTGTAACGAGAAATGTGAAGTGTGACGAATTTGTACATTCTTTTCCCTGTGACGAATCGCACATAGCAAATTGACCATAACCCTAGTTTCAGATGGTCGAAACCCGTGACTTTATGCCTGTATTAGATGCGCGTGCGTTTCATCTTTACTTCATTAATGGTTGTAAAATCCAAAAATCCTAAATGTGCAAATAAAAAATAATTCTTTAAGAATTAAATATCCTACATTTCTAAACACATTCTCTACTTTTAGTAACATTATTAAACGCAAAAGCACAATTTATGTACCTATTTGATAAAAGGAAACGCTAATTAAAAAATCTACATTTTAGCCATTGAATTTTTAAACATTTTTATCGACCATTTTACTTGATTTTTTTAAATAATAAATTATGCAATATTTACAAGCAGAATGTATCCAATTTCCATCACAATTATTCTTAATTTAAAATAAAATTATTTTATTTACATGCTGTTAGTAAAACAATAAGTTATAAACGTACACATGTAGAAGCGACATAGAAATGTTGATCAGAGGTTGAAACATTGGCATGTAAGATGGGTTAGTAGGTTTACTACAAATACAATACCTACTCTATTACATATGAAGCTTGTGTTGTCGAGGATCTAATTTGCGAAAATAACGGCGTGGAAAGTTCTCCAAAATAGTACAATAATGTTAATTGAACTCAAATCTTGTACGTAACACATAAAGATACATTTTTTTATGTAACGTAACATAGTAAGGATAAGATCTGAGTTTTGATTTTTAGTAATTGCAAAACTTATTTTTAGAAAATGTAAGGTAAATGTTATTAAAATTATGTTGTTTCATATACCTAGGGCCAATTTAATCGAATCAAAATAAGACATCGAGATTCATCGACTTTAAGAGTTAAAATAATCGTAAATAACTTTTTCAAAGAGTAAAAAATGTGCCAAGTTTTGTTAACTTCACTAAACTTTGGAAAACATTCTCACGTGAACGTAACATGGAACTTTAGTTTTGAAGACAGTTTCTAATCAGCTAAAGTCTGGACGCAAACGCACTAGTTAGAAAACTCAAAGAAGGTAGAGACAAGAGACGAATGCTTTTCAATCTTCCTACCATGTAGATAAGGTTTGTGTTCCCTTGCTCCCGCTTTCCGACGACCGGATCGTGGACAAATAAATGTATAAATGTTAGTACCAAAATATTTTACAAAAATACATAATAGAAGTTAAAGGCTATTCGAACTACCAATGTTAAACCCAAATTATAATCCCCATGCTGTAACCAAAGTCCCGATGTGAAAATATAAGAATAATTAAGTATGCAAATAAATACACCATAATCTAAATTGCACCATATATAAATTAGTAATTAAATTATTTTTAAGTTTTTTATAACCAATTTATTTAAAAATCTTTTATATCAGAACTTGGCAAACTACTACCAAGCTAACAAAACAAAGTTTATAAATAAAATATTGAAAATGAGCACAAATAAATAAAAAAAAACTATTTACACTATTACTACTTACTAATGGGCATGGATCACATCTAAAATAAAGAATCTGGTGATTAACAAAAAAAAAATCTAGAAGACAACTTCTCGATTAGATATTAGAATCGATACTCACCGAGAGCAGTGCACCAATCAGGTCTGTAGCGATTGGGTCTTCTACCCTCAGTTTGGAGTCATCCCTCATCTGTGGGGAGTACAGCTCAGATGTCCGCAGCATGTCCACAGCACGCTCGATGCAAGCCACTGTGGAGGGCGGAGCACCCTCTTGGGCTGCTGAGAGGAGGGCTATCACCTGTAAGATGAGGGTATGTTGAGAAAGAGCGAATGAAATTGGTTATTTGGCACACAAATAGTACAGATGACTCTACATTTTTATTGAAAAATTGCCTCTATTACTAAGGACATAAGAGGCCACCGTGTATAGCTTAATGTGCTATCGTCTGTACAACTCAATAAAGAAAAAAGTGTGCCAAATACCTATTTGGCACACTCCCAGAACTGGGACCTCCCAGAGAAGGTATAAATCTTTGGCATACAGATTAAAAAGTACAAGTTGTGCCAAAAAGGTCCCCCCAGTAAAGAGTGTTAAATGATCAGTCTAAATATAAATAAACTGACGAGGTATGAACAACTTTTTCATTGGTTAGAACTTAGAAGAGTTGTAAATAAGTACAGAATAACGACACAAAAAGAGGACTGTTACACACGAAACAGGAAGAAAGTCAATAGAATGAACATTGAAAGTAAAAACTTCTGTGAATTACGTGTTCAAGAGTTATCGAGAATGCCATTGGTATAAAACAAAATACCTAACGGTCTGGATAGTAGACACAACTGATAATGCACTGTGCTTAAGAATTTACATATTGACACAAATATACAAGACGTTTTTTACAAACCCTTCAATGAATGAATGAATGGAGTCGGCATTCGAACCAGGAACGCTAGTGTTAGTTCGTAATGTAAGTGCCCAACAAATTACGACAATATAGAACAATCCTTACCTTCCGATTGAATTGATTAGTACAACTGATTAACACATACTATCTAAGACAACTAAAGGACCTATATTAGGATACAACCAGATACAACTATGTATTATCACGACGATGAGCAATACTATCAATTGAAACATTACTTTCTGATCCACTCTTTATCTACTAAAAACAGCGGGGCTATTCCAAAAAACGTTATCCGAAGTTTCGAATATTCCATCCCTCTCACACAAAGCGAAATGCTAGCATGAGCGACGGTGACAGATAGACCCGAAACTACGTGAACAGCGTTCCGGAGTAGACCCCTGGCTTCGCAGTAACTCTTCAAATCAATAGAACTGCTCGTGTACACATGACTCCACCGACTAGCTCACAACTGGGAACACTACATCGAACACCTTTACCTTGGTGATGGGTGCTTCTAGAGGCAGTCCTTGGAGCTTGGCCAGGGAGGTCCTGCGAAGGTCGTCGGACGCTATGGAGCGCACGTCCAGAGAGCCTCGCCGCGCACTCAGGATAGGCTTACAACATACAGCACCGTTAGAACAATGGCTTCTGCCTTGGTGCTATTGAAAGGGTGAAGCCCCAATATCGCTAAGCCAAAATTAGGGAAAAGTAACGTTAGTAAGGTATACTTAGATTTTAGATCCATACTTAGCTCATGTCTGCAGCTTCAACCTGAGAGAATTGGGGAGAGAAAACATTTTAAAATAATACTACCTTCGTGAAGAGAAAACATAAGCAACATCAAATCGTACGAATCCTATAGCACAGGTACATAAATAACAAAGGTTTCAGCTTATAGCATGTCAAGATAAGGGCAAGGGTAAGTGCTGATGAATGCATTCAGCAGGCGGCTATCAGGAACGTGATGACTCATGCAGCTAAATCATTGACAAAATCATCATCACCACAAATCTCGTAAGAGTTCATCATCAAGAAGAACAAGCCGTGTCGTTTCACTCAGATCTGCCAATCTTGCTGCAGCTACTGGTAGAAGTAATAACCTAAATTCTAGTCTAGAAAAAAGTATCAGGAATCATTAGATACCTTAGTAATAGGAGCTTCAAGTGGCAGTCCTTGAAGTTTCGCTAGTGATGTTCTTCGGAGGCCGTCGGAGGCGACCGAGCGGACGTCTAAGGAACCGCGGCGGATGGAGTGAAGGGAGCCGCGGGCTCGTTCCCCTTCTGTCACGTTGGTCGGCTCGCAGACCAGCACTACGTGAGAGATGGTCCTGGAATAAGAGGGTTTTGGGAAGTTATAGCATTAGGTGTTATTCTCAAAAAAAATAAGACGGTAAACCAATCCTTGATCTTACTTATAGGTAGTCCATAAAATGTGATCAAAGTAAATTATGTATCAATTTTTAAATGCATTGACTAGCTATTGGTGGCTTTGCATGCGTAGAGTCCTCATTCTAACAAAATATTTTCTTCTCTTTTCAATCAAAAAATCAAAAGTTTAAGGTTCCAGGTCAAGCAATGCTAATCTGCATATGTATACCTTTAAAATAACTGTAGGTTTAGGGAAAAATTAAACTAATTTTTTTGGCCGATGGTAAAATTACTCCTAGTATGAGTAAGATAAGTAATACCTGGTCATGGCTACTGTGGCACCCCTGCAAGGCAGCAGGATCGGGTCAGGAGCAGCCCTGCGGCGGAGAGTCACGGGTGCCTCCCAGTCGCGGGCGCCGCTCGTGGCCAGCCGTAGGGCTTCGCCCCCGGCCGCCTCTGATAACGGTCTGGGGCCGTCTTCCACGCGCCATCCCAGAACCCGGCACCAGGATTTGTTGGTGAGCTGAAATTGGATATTCGGAGTTAATTTTAGAATACAACAACATTAAAGTCTAATATCTTGTAAAGGGAGAAGATACCTCGCTAGTTTTACACGACGTTTATATTCATCATCATCATCATCATCTCAGCCATAAGACGTCCACTGCTGAACATATGCCTCCCACAATGCTTTTCATGTTGCCCGGTTGACGTTTATGTTACCTACCTCTTATTTCAGTGGTTCAGTCATTTCGATTGTTTATTACATTGATAAGTAGTTATGAAGTGAAAACCGAACTGATTAATATACCTAACAAAATTAGAAAACATTTGTACTACATAAAATAACCGATCTACTAAATGTACCAGACAAAAAGAAGAAATACTAGTCTTGAAACTGGTTTTAATGTTCCCCAGCGAATATTTTTTCGCTTTAAATAACCGATTTGAACGCTTACCCCGAACAGACAGAAATTCAATTTTCAAGTCTACATTTCCCATTTCCGCGAAAGTGGAAAAGCTCCTTATCGACAGAGAAAACATAATAATCATATCGTACCCGCCATTTTTGTTTACACACAATCCCATTACACTTCAAGGGGATGATTTGAATTTATTGTATTGATATACAGGGAGAAAATGTACCTTATAATGTGAGTCACGTTGGCATGCGATCACCACTACCTTTTGACATCCACGGACAGGATTTATCTCCATTTTAAAGATAATCATCATCAATTCAGCCACAGGACGTCTAGGATTGATTTCTACATCGCCCGGTGGGTAGCCGCCTGCATATTCGTTCTTTTTCTTCCTGCTACCTCATAAACGAGGTCATCGGTCCACCTTGTAGGTGGACGTCCCACGTCACTTTTTCAGGAACGTGGCCTCCACTTCAGAACTTTGCTATCCCATCGGCCGTCAATAAATTCGTCGTCAGGCGTCAGTTTAAAGATTATCATATCATAACTCTTATCATATATTATCTTATGTATAATAATCATAATTATTAAAAGAGCGTTACGTTGAAATATCTAGTTCATTTAATACATCGTTCCTAGTTACCAAGCGAACCTCAAGTGTGTTAAAATAAATGAGAGTTCCCAGTATTTCCAGCTAATTAGACCGAACGAGAAATATTTACGTTCTGTAAAATTTAAATTATTTGCCTCTAATTTAAATTGTACACTATCGTATTTCCATTCCCAATCTGCCTATGTACACGATCCACGGAAAGTGCAAATTTAAATCTATTTTAAATTATGTATAGCGCTACAAAATGATAGAGCGTTAAATGAATTATTGTGTATTTAGCGGTAGTATCAGAACAGACGCACAGTTTGTATTTTTAGATACTGAACTTCTATTCTATGCTTTATCGGTTCTCTATTCTGTGAATCTTCAGTCCCTTATTGGTAAAGAAGACCTTTTCTACCAGAACAAGAAACTAAGTAATTAATTCTGTTATGTGTTACCATAGAGGTCACTTAAAAATTAGGGATTGATGGTGAAAACGGGCAGTAGTCTCCTGTGCAGGAGGGCGAGCTTCTATTTTATCTAAGGCAAATGAAAATGTTGACATACATAAGTCATAAGTTTATTCCATTTAAAAACAATATACATTGTGTTGGAAATAGGTACAATAATAATATAAGCATGCAAAATTACAATTAATCAGAATCTATACTATGTCAAAAATAACCATGTCAATAATAGCAATTATTATTGCAAATTAAAAAAAAAAACAAATTAAAAATATTACACTCTCCATCCTGCCAGAGGAGTTAGGGAGACTTTCTGTATCGTTGTAGTTTTTAACTTACCAACTATCCTCTCTTTACTCATGTCATTAGACTAAGAAGTTAGCTTACTAGCATTATCTGCTGGTCATCAGTGACGGCCACCAGGTCTCTATAGCGGTCGGTGGCGGTGACCAGGGCTTGCCGTGGCTTAGTGTTTGTAGCATCTCAGCGCATCATGCTGTTGCTCCCACTGTCTCCTCATCGGTGACAGCCACCAAGTCCCGACAGCGGTCGGTGGCGGCGGCCAGGGCTGCCACCGTGGCGATCTGCTGCTGCTGTTGCTCCCACTGTCTTTACCATGACCTAGAGAATAGAAATATCTCACCAGTTATCCTTTGCTGGTCATCAGTGACTGCCACTAGGTCCCGACAGCGGTCGCTGGCGGCGGCCAGTGCTTGCCGTAGCTAGTGTTTGTAGCATCTCAGCGCAGCGCAAATATCTCACCAGTATCCTCTGCTGGTCATCAGTGACTGCCACAAGGTCCCGACAACGGTCGGTGGCGGCGGCCAGGGCTTGCCGTAGCTAGTGTTTGTAGCATCTCAGCGCAGCGCAAATATCTCACCAGTATCCTCTGCTGGTCATCAGTGACTGCCACCAGGTCCCGACAGCGGTCGGTGGCGGCGGCCAGGGCTTGCCGTAGCTAGTGTTTGTAGCATCTCAGCGCAGCGCAAATATCTCACCAGTATCCTCTGCTGGTCATCAGTGACTGCCACAAGGTCCCGACAACGGTCGGTGGCGGCGGCCAGGGCTGCCACCGCGGCGATCTGCGCCCGCGCAGCTGTTGCCGAGGCACGCGCTTGCAGCATCTCAGCGCACCATGCTGTCGCACCCACTGTCTCCACCATGATCTGGAGAATAGAAATATCGCCATTATTGTCGAGTTGTTTTGATCATAGCTACAGGAGCACGACTTTTTCTGATTTATCAAAGGTAAATGGATAATTTGGCCAACGCTCCCTTTACGCTGAAATTAATTCAAACATAGGTACGTATTTTAATGTCAACGAAGAGGGTTATTGTGATTGATGGTGAATTTTTGCCATTAAGGATGCCATGGATTTTGGTGGTGAATAGATTGTCCACACAGTAAAGTACCATAATCAGCATAAGGATTGAAATGTTTGTGTTAAATCGTACCATTTCTAATTATTTCGTTCTTTTTGTAAACAAATAATTTATCCTATCAAACGAGCCATATCGACGCTTTTACATACAGACAGTATTGAAACAACAGAAAATGCAATTTCAAGCTTTCAAAATTCAATGAATAATACCCCAGTTCACGAAATGTGATGTCATAGGTGGTCCAAAGTACAAAGCGCATCGGAATAGGATTGAACGCCAAGAATCAATATGATATAGTCTGGTCCGCGAGCACGTAGAATTTTGTCTAATGACCCCAAGCTAACCATCCTTATCGCTCGCGCATAATTATGTTGCTGTCGGGCTTTAGTAGGTACAATGTATGCATATGGTGCTCTATACCTTTTGCCCACACCCATAGAGATTATACACCCACGTTTGATGTCCCTTGAGTGTGAGTTTTTTTGGCCTAAAGTTAAACAGACACATCACTATGAATCGATTATTAAAAAAACTTTATTTATAAAATTGCTGGGCTCCACTAGTGCGGACAATAATAAGACAGTTTTAATCTAGCTACGATGCTACAGCCTTTAGAGCTTCTCTCACATTGATAAATACCGTTTAGGGACTCTATAAAAATCGCCTAGGAAAAAGTTATAATTGTGTTACAATATAATAAGACTGAAGCTTCAATTAGCACATATCATGTCGTAGCAAGGGCTAAACGTCTCTATTACAATTTAGTTGAGAGACCAATTGTATATTATTTCGCTTATAACTTGAAGTGAACGAGTCGTAAGAGGCTTTTATTCTACAAACGTGTCACGCAGCCTTTGTTTGTCGTGTTGACATAATATATCTTTGGATCTTTCACTGTGGCGCCATAATACTGCGCAGAATACATGCGAGAGTTTTCGCGATAAATATTTTTTAAGATTAATATCATGTTACCATTGTTCATTAGCAAAGTGAAAATGTAATTAAGCAATGAAAAGCTCCCAGTTGCACTATTGCGGCTTTTTATTTTACAAAATCTATATTTTTATGGCTTCTTTAATTTGGCATGTTAATAAATACTTACCAATAATTTGAGACGAAATAAAGGCAACTATAGAGTTTAATGCCTGATGTATGTATGCTTTACTATTAATATAAAACACACAAAAAAGATACGGCAATGTTGTTTACAGACCGAAAGTTTCCAGACGAACGTGATCGTAAAAAGAATCCCGTTGAATTTCAGAAAGTCAAGAGCTAGCGAAATTATTGAGGCGACAGTAGATTAATTTAGAGGAAGGATTTACATTTACTTGGTATTTGGCTGAAGTTAACGGCAATATCAGCTGTCCATTGGGAATGCTGAAATTCAGTGGCTGTTTGAACTGCTCGCTTTGGTCTGTGTTAACTATGCAATAGATTTGATTTACTAAATTAGATTATTGCAATAAAGGTTTATTCTATTCTATACTAAAAATCACCTTTGATACAGCATAAAAGGGTAAAGGTACTTTTTATGCGTTCATTAACAACTCGAGCGTGTCAAGAAATTTTTGATTAAAATTACCAATCGTCAAAAGTTGCTGTTTTCTTTTCTTTTCTATTACCAAAAACATTCACCAACAAATACTTATAATATGTATATGGGAGACCGAGGAGAGTTGTAACAGAGGAGATTGTGACATTGTCGATTTTTTGGAACTTATTAACTACTTACTAGCGTTTTTATTTCAAACTAGCTGACCCGGCGAACTCTGTTCCGCCTTAAAGGCAATAAATGAAATAAGCCATCGAATTTTTCCTTATTTGCTCACCGTTTAGATCTACCCTGGACTACGACAAACATTTTAAAACTAAAATCAGCTCAATCGGCCCAGCCGTTCTCGAGTTTTAATCAGACTAACGAACAGAAATTAATTTTTATTTATATAGAATAGATAGATCACAACCTAACAATGTTGCGTGCTCGCCAATAGTTAATAGGTTTTCAAAAATCGACAATGTCACAACTCTTTTCGCTCTCCCTTAAACCAAGATTCGCATTCTAAAAGGCACTAAATTGGTAAATATTCTACAGCTATATCACGGCTCAGAGATGCTCCCAAGAAATATTACTGAGATTCAAATACTGCTGATTCGGTATGCCTTTATGTCTGAACAAAGGACGGAATTTGGGCTTATCAGCGACAAATGAGCCGACTTGTCGTTCAACTAGTCGGCACAAAATGAAGCTCGGGAAAAATGGAATTGCCGCGTCAAATGGCAGATCGAAAATGATTTTTGGCGAAGATTTGAGGATCGAATTCGAAGATTTCAATCTAGTTCGAGATTGCGTTAAACTGGATTTGAAGCGAACTACTCATGACTTCGCAGAAATCGGAGCTTTAAGTTCAAAGCTCCTTGATCTGAGAAATACGAATTACAAGCGTTCGAGATATGTTAATCTAATTGGAAGTTGGTTTATTGTGTTTCGTGATTGTTTCAATGTTAGAGGTAGGTAGATAAAATGGCAGAGTTATGGTGATAAGAGATTTTCCGCCTAATTTACATCGGATATGAGGATTTCGTAGACTTTGCGACTTAGTTACTTCAGATTTGAGTAGATTATTTAACCATTAATCGACCAGATAAAAAAAGCCGTTGAAGGAACAAACACGTAAAGTAGCATTTCTTTTGCATAAAAACGGTCGATTAGATAATCGTACCACGATTAATTACCGATCGCTTTACGGAACCCTGTACAACCGTACGAACCCCGCAGTTTGAAAGCCTGACGGCAGACGAGAATACAATTTCCGTTGTTTGCTGGCACAAAGCAGCGTCTATACGGCAGGATATAATGGATACGTATATATTTCAGTTCGAACAGACTTGGGGGTAGAGTTGCCAGGTTCAAAAACACAAAAGCCGGATTCTGTTCTCAATTTGGCCGGACATTTTGCTCTAGGAGCCGGACATATCTTTTTTAATGGCTAATCATAGCTTTATAAAAGCCCTTTATGTTCCAAAAGCAGAAAAAATTTTCATAATACAAAAAATCGCGTCATGGTTTTACTTGTGCGCTCGATTTTCAACTGACGCTAACTTTGGCCGGACACATCCGTAAAAAAAAGCCAAATTATGTCCGGCTAAAGTCCGGACACCTGGCAACCCTACTTGGGGGTCAACTTTATAAGACTCTTATTAAAACGACAATACGCCTCTCTCTTTCACTCGCGTAAGGAGTAAAAGAGATGAACTCTACTCTGAAATCGATTTCAATAGAGCTGGTGGAGTGTCCTTCGAGTAATTAGGTACACTGCTGACGAATGAAAAGATGAATCAGTGAATCGTAAATTGAGGACTGTGCTGGTTATTTGATTAAGTATTTTTTAGATTTCCTGTCTGAATTCAAAGCTGTTCATTTTATTGCAGTGCAGTTCATTTCATTATAGAGATAGATTGAACATTAGTCACGAAGAAGTGAGTGAAATAGAGGATGATTTAGTTTTTATGGAGAGTCCATCTTTTCTCAATAGCTATGAAAAGTTTACGAGTAGGTTTTAGGACTGTGTGCGGGTCACCTTGTAGGAAACATTATTTAATAGAATAGCACATAAGCAACTTTCTTAAGAATCTTCTAATAGGAAAAAGCTAGTCCTATTAACATTATAAATGTGAAAGTTTGTGAGGATACAGGATTTATGGTTGTTTTTTTACGCAAAACCTACTAAACGGATTTTGATGAAACTTTACAGTATTATTGTTTAGGTACCTATGCGAATTAACATTTATGGGCTATAATTTCGATGATAGATAAACTGAATTTAACGCGGAAGCCGTGGGAAAAGCTAGTACAGTTCTTGCAACTCACGAAGGCAAGTGAGCTTTACTTGTGTGTGTACGTGTACATGCCCATAACGATAGTGTGATGTCTATCAAAACTTTTGAAAAACAAACAGCAGCGAGCCACCACACATGTAAAGGTCACTCGCCTTCGTGAATTACAACAAACAACTAAGGCTGAGTTGCACCACCTTATTTTAACCGTAACAATGACAATAACCGGTGCCTCTTGTATGGAGTTTGACAGATTTTTGACGTTTGTCAAAGTGGACAACTCAGCCTAATATACCATTTTTTGTACTCACCCTGTTGAACCCAGCATCCAGGTAGGGTAGCACCGCGAAGTCGTCTTTGAGATATGCGCTGTAACAAACAAACACTCGATATTAGATTACACGCTTCCATTACATTATTTAGTCTCCTTTGAGCGATACGCAGCCAAACAGGCCTTTAATCATCTTAATAATGCTTCGCAACTTGATTTTGTTGAAAAAATATGTTCATAAAATATTGCGCTGAAGTCTGTTTAAATCGTAACAGTACGCAGACTACGCAACTAAAGCAAAGATAACGCTGAAATCTTGCGCTAGAATCCAAAATGATTATGCTAATGAAGTTTGTTTAATCAGTGATCAAACTGTGCGAACTAAAAATGGAATATCGTAGTATTAATTAACGGTAATTAGAAGATAAAAAGGAAAGAAGAGGACTTTCCTCGGTTACTTGCAGTAGTATTGAATGCAATGGGGTCTAAACTCAAGTTGTGAATGTAAAATAAGTGAGAATTTATGAGTCGAGGCGATAGAAAAATCAAAAGAATATCGAAATTGGTCGAATGAAAAAAGAATGAAGTTTCACGGTGGCCAGTGTCGTGCGGCCAAGGAGTCCGCAACATAGATAATGGATTCAAAGCGTACTGCATAGGTAGGGCATGAATATCGGAATCTCGGAATCTCGGAATCTCGTAATATCGGAATCTCGGACTGCGAGATCCGCTATTTCAATTCCGATATTGAGCGACCCAATATCGTAATATCGGAATCAGATAAAAGTTTTAATTGAGATTTTAAACAAAGCGTTTAAACTCGCCACAACCTGCCACAAAGCCCAAAGTACATGATTGGCAAAGACCAATGATTTTCTCATGTCTCTCGCCATCACTTTTTGTTCCACTGCAAATATTTTAATATCTTTACTATTTATGGTTAATTTAACTTGTTCTAAATCAATTTTAGCATTTTCCATAGGTACTTGGTCAACAAAGAACGACATCTCAACTCCCTTTCAAACATTAATTTTACTGGACTATGGACCGTCAGTTCTGCGTACCAACTACTATGTGCCCTGCCCATTGCCACTTCAGCTTGCTAATCCGTCGGGCTATGTCAGCGACCTTAGTTAGTTTACGGAGCTCCTCATTTCTGATTAGATCTCGTAAAGAAACACCAAGCTTATCCCTCTCCATAGCACGTTGTGCCCTATATTCAAAGGCCACGTTTTCGAGCCGTATATCATCACTGGTAACATACACTAATTGAAGACTTTCGTCTTCGTATTCGACGATTTACCTCTTTCTCGAAATTGCATCTAACTACCTAGCTGATCGTTTGTCCGAGATGGACATATACTTACTTGTCAACAATCTCGAGAATCGTGCTCCTAACCGAAACTGGGTAAGGAGCAACATGGACATTCGACATAAGCTTCGTTTTTTCCATATTCATCCGAAGGCCTACCTGTTGGGAAACTTGATTAAGGTCTTCGAGCATTGTGATAAGGTCTTCCAACGGTTCTGCCTTAGTACGCAAAACAGACGGACGATGAGGCAGCAAGGTTCTGAAGTGGAGGCCACGTACCGGAAAGCGCAGCGTAGGATTCATAACCACAAGGTGGACCGACGACATAAAGGTAGCAGGAAGGCGTTAGATGCAAGCCGCCACCAACCGGCCATTGTGATAATCATTATCGGAGCCTGTGTTCAGCAGTGGACGTCCTATGGCTGACATGATGATGATGATGGCCCGTGGTTTTGTGAGTTGTACATCGATAATCAAAAAGGAACAAATTACAAGCATATTCAAGTTTTTTACCACTCTCTACAATTTTTGTAGCACGTGATTTGAATGACTCTAAAATTCGTTCCGCCAACATAAAACAGGGTAATATAATGAAGGAGTAAAAGTTTGTTTGATACCTGTGATTTTACAAAAACACTTTAATTATTTGCTAGTCCATATAAGCTCATTATCAGTAACCATTCATTATCAGGTGATCCGTCTGCTCGTTTGCCTCTTGTCACATAAAAACCAAATGAAATGAATACCCATAACGTAAAAATGGTTTTAAAACTTCAATTTTATGAAGTGCTGTTTTGTACCGAATTAAAGATTTTGATTACAATCATTATTTTATTGTAAACAATCCAGAATTCTTACGAATATAACCAAATATTAATTTTATAGCACATGAACTCAATTCCGATATTAATATCGGAATTCCGATATTGAGATCTAATATCGGAATTCAATATCGGAATTGAAAACCTTCCGATATTACATGCCCTATGCATAGGCGTACTGCGTACTGTCCACAAAATTTAAAAAAAATCAACCATTCACAGGCTTTACTTTGCGTTGAGTTCGTATAGCTTTATTTTTATTAATATTACGAGCTTTTTTTATAAACTTACTTCACAAAGCTTTCTAACGATTTTATGATAAACCAACGATATTGTAAATGTCACGAAATTCGCGAAATTACTCTTAACTTAAATGATATACCTACTGGTTTAATACATTTAACTGTATTTCAGTGGCAGACAATGGGTTTGATGACATTTCTTCTCAGACCTCGCAAATAAAGGACAAAGACAAAGGAGCTTATTCAAAAGACAATGCACAAACAAATTGCTAGGTACTAAAAGTTTACTATCTACTTTATACCATGTCATAAAAATGTATGCATACATACTAGTGTACCTACCTTAAACGTACATCAACGTTTTAAAAGGGTAATTACCTCACAGGCTAGAATATTTTAAAATGTGCTTTGGTATTTTTATTTTACTCAACATTTTTATTGCGAACAAAGCATGATGACAGAACATCAACTTAATAAATGCTGTGCCATCATAAGAAGTTGTAATACCTAGGTGTTATTTTGAAATAAAATGTTTACTCTGACTAGGTAGACTGTTCAGGTTGTAACATTTTTAGTATAACCCATTGCGTCAACGCGTCAGCAAAAATCACACTTTTAGAGAGCAATTTCAGAGAGAACGCCGATCGGCGTGTGCTGCATTGAATGGGTTAACAAACAAGTATTTGATTAAGGTCTAGGTACTACTTAACTCAGTCAGTGCTTGAAGTATGGGAGCGGCACGAGAGGGTGTTTTTGTAACTTCGAACGTAAACGATCTTCTTCAGTTTATATGCTCTGTCACGTCATCGTTCGTTCGTTCGTTTCAGCCAAATGACGTCCACTGCTGGACAAAGGCCTCCCCCAAGGTTTTCCACAATGAACGGTCCTGCGCTGCCCGCATCCAGGCTCTTCCCGCGACCTTTACCAGATCGTCGGTCCACCTAGTAGGAGGCCTGCCCACGCTACGTCTTCCAGCCCGTGGTCGCCACTCGAGAACTTTCCTGCCCCACCGGCCATCGTCTCTACGAGCTATGTGCCCCGCCCACTGCCACTTGATTTTAGCAATCCTGCGAGCTATGTCGGTTACTTTGGTTCTCCTGCGGATCTCCTCATTTATGATTCGATCACGCAGGGAAACTCCGAGCATAGCCCGCTCCATCGCCCTTTGCGTGACCTTGAGCCTTCTTATGATTATCTGTCACGTCATAACATGTCAAAATCACCCCTCCCGTGCCGCTCCCACACTTCAGGGACTGACTGAGTTAACCGCTAGACCTGAATGAATGATGAATGAATGAACAGTTTATGCAGAACTTTTGCAGGTCTACGGAGTTGGTGACTATCTGACACTCAAAAACAAAAGCACTCACTCACACATCGCAACAATACTCACGCCTGTCCAGTCCTCGTCCGATTTCATACGCTTTGTTCTCAACCAAGGACATGGCGTTTGTCCCAAAGCAAGTCCATTAGCGATGGAGACTGAATCAAGATGCTATCGCGAGAACAAAGCCGCTGCCACAATGGATAGCCGATAACTAGTTAGATGGGCCGGTGTAATTGTACGTTCACGTTTCAGGTGTTATCGTGATTGCTGTACCTACGTGATACACACTTGCAAGATAGGTCTCCATTTTGAAATTGTCCACAAATACAAGATGGGATAAGTATCAATTTTGCATGTTGTTTGTGGTCCAACTGTAACATCACTAGTAATTTCGTTTCCCATACTACCTCTATGTGACCCCTTTAAAATTACTTTTCGATTTATTAGAGCTACTCATCGGACAGCCTACTTACTTAGGTAGATAACAAAGAAAATATTTTTTCCTTAGAACTATGTACTGAATTTTATTTGTTTTATATTTAAGTACCTACCCTACTTACTATACTAAGTAGGACCACTGCAAATCATTTCGTGTTAGTTATGTTTATTTAAAACTCAATACGGTTGGAAATGAAGCATAATAACAAATACTTGATGGCCTCCTTTCTTTGATATGTGACGTTGAAACGAGTTAGAAAAACAATTTCGCAAGTTATGAATTTCAAATAAACTATATTGTTCACGAAACCTGACCAATTAGGGGGAAAACAACAATATTTGGGTAAAGAACAATATCGGAGTCGTTCCAGGAAAGATCATTGTTACAAGTTTCCGAAGCCTTAAAAAGATTTTTTATACAATTACAATGTTTTCCTACTTTCCGATTTGAATCCTTATTCCTTTCGTCATGTTTTTGTAGCTAAAGCACATTATTTATGGCTTTAATTTATTTTTTTCGAACAAAACTTAAATATCTTGTTATTGTTGTTTTTACTTGCTAAACTTAGTTCTTCAACAGTAACTTGTTTTTTATGTTGGACTATTTTAAGTTTGCATACCTATTCGTATAGGTATAAAAGTACTAAGTACTATATTTTTATCATTACTTAATAACAAAAATTGCCATTTGTAGAACGATAAAGCTGCGAAATTGTAAAAGATTTCAAACCACCATCTCTTCAAAAAATATACCAATTACGTCCTTATTGTTTCCGTTTCAATTCCAACCAATCGACTGGAAACTAGCGCTTATGAGTTGCATTCCTAAATGCATTCACCACTGCTCGCTTGTTTTCCAGGCCAGTGCATTGTGCAGCGACCTTTACCGCGTGAAGTCAGACATACGGTGGTTAACATCAGTAGCCGCTTTTTGCTTTGCCGTTGTCAACACAGAAACATGGCTAGACTTCGGAAATAGTGCAAAATAGGCAAAAGCATACGAGAATAATAGAATTCTTTCTAGAAATTGTTGAGTTTCCTCGCTTTTGAAATACAATGCTTGAATGTAGAGTTTGCACTTTTGTAATATAATGCTTAACATAAAATTTTGCATTTTAAGATAGAGTGGGAATAGTATGTATTTTCCCTACGTTAAATGTAGGTACAACAGGTTGAATTATCTATTGAATAAAACGAAAACGTTGAGTTATTATAATGCTTAACATAGAGTTTTTTACATTAAAGAGTACAGTAAGTATAAATAAATATTGTTCTTATTACTTTCTAATAAATAAATAAAATTAGATTTTAAACTTTCACGTTCCATTTCATTAATAAACGTCGCGTTAAGTCCCGTGTCTTACTATTTTAAATAAAATGAGTACTTCCTACGACTTAATATTCAAGTCGTCGATTTAACCACATTTCAACAACGTTTCCAGCTTTAACCACGGACGTCCGACGCCGGTCAGAGCCCGTATTTTCCACACCAATACCCCGTTTGGCAGAGTGTCAGAGATACTGTCCACTTTGTTCTGTTGTGATTTATATTGACATATTGACAAAATTACAAGCTCGAACGATTTGAGGAGTCCGTCTTACGCGTGTACTGTTACAAAAGAATCCATAGGGGGTTCCCCGATAAAAATACTCTACCTATCGCTATAACAGTTGAGAAATCATAGTTTAACATCCCCCATTTCACATAGATGTTTACGACTATTTTCTTATCCTAACAACCTATTTATACAGGGTGTCCCACAAAGTGGTGTCAAGCTGAAGTCCAGAGGTAGAGCATAACTAGGGCAATCCAATTTTCGTGTAATGATTGTTTTAAACTGTGCTTTAGGCACTTAAGAATAAGAATAAGAAATTTATTCATAATGTTCATTACATGTCAAATTTTCAATATATTTTCTTATTAATAATAAACAATTGCAGTATTAATAAGAAAGAAATACACATCATGTCCAAAATAATTAATAATACAAATATAATTATTGTCAATTAAATGTCAAAATAAATAGTGGGTAACAGTGTCAATAATAATTAAATTCCAAACAGGTCGTCAATTTTATAGAACGCCTGCTCGATCAACCACTTTTTTAATTGAAATTTGAAAGATTATTTGGTCACTGTGTCGCGAATAGTTAAGGTACATGCCAGAATTTTTAAATATTATTAGAGGAATATTTACATCCATAACACGAATGTAAACTAAAAAAGTAAAAATCCCGTATGTTGTAAAAAAATCATAACTCGAAAACTATCAAATGTCGGGTAGCCCTAGTGATGCTCTACCTCTGGGCTTCGGCTTGACACTACTTTTTGGGACACCCTGTATGAAAAGGTTCAATCGTGAAAACTTTACAGACAGCCACACTTGTAATATACAGTACGAAAAAATCTAATTTGATTCTGCTACTCGACCAGAACTAGTTTGAAATGCAAACAAAGTTGTAACTAACTGTTGCTCTAAAAGTGCTCGTAGTTCTGACTTTGAACTGAAACTGAAAGCCTCTATTTAGTTGTTGAATTCCGTCCAGAAATTAACATGACGTTAAAATGTTCCGGCTCAAAGCGTAGCATGTGTCAAAAACATGGACCCTGTATTAATTGTGTGAATGAAAAGTTGGAACTTTTACAAAGCCCAGTATTCCATGAGCGACGCGCGTTGCGAACTTCTGACGTCACGTTTGACGAACAGTAGTTGGTCAAAGTACAGCCAGACTGTACAATTTTGTTGCAAAATAGCTTCTAATACAACTACAGAGGTGCCACAGTGCTTACAATTGATTTATGCGTTTGTACACTTTGACCGGGCACGTGGGCAGTTTGGGTTTTCGGGCAATTCGCATTGAAAACAACAATGTTTTTAAACGCTGTTTTTATTTGGTTAATAACTTTTAAAAAAAATAAAACCGACTTCAAATGCGTGAACACAAAAAAAAAACTAAAAATTAAAAATATTGCGTATAAAAAAGTTCATCCCCAATTTTCCACCCTTGGGGGTGAAATATTTTCTTCAAATTCGCATGAAACCACCCTTTTGATAATACCTATTCAACAAAAAAATAATCGTTCAAATTGATTTATAATCGGCGGAGATATTGCGTATAAAAAAGTTCATCCCCAATTTTCCACCCTTGGGGGTTGTTTTTTCTATTATTAAATTTAAATGGGACCACCCTTGAGGTATTACCTATACGCCGAAAAAAGATTTGTTCAAATCGGTTCATAATTGGCGGAGTTATCGCGTAACAAACATAGAAAAAAAAAAAAAAAAACATACGGGTCGAATTGAGAACCTCCTCCTTTTTTGAAGTCGGTTGAAAAGTACCTAACGGAATTCGGTGGTTTTAGACGGGGCGTAGTGGAACAATGAAACAATTGCGTTTAGGGCAAACAAGGAATATGGGCATGTATTTTGATGTTTGTTTATATTTTTATATCACAAACATTTAAGTGTGTGAATTTAATATTATGATTACGAGTCTACAGAAATCTAGGTCAGCGATATAGGGGGATAATAAAATATGTACGAGAATTATGACAGATCTTCTCTACTTATTTATCCTTACTAAAGGACAATAACCACAGAATAGCATAAAGCGTGTCTTCTATTGAGAGTAAAAATCGGAAAATTTCCGAAATATTTGTACGGAATTTAAATAATGCACATAAACATATAACTTTAAATTATAATCAAATCTATTTTTCCAGTGTTTTTTATCAGCAGTACTTAATAATCTTTTAAGCATGGCCACTTTAACCCTGAATTAAAAGCGTGTCTTAAGTGGTCAGATCCCTGCGACATTCCAAGGGTTGTTCTGCGGTCACGCCCGCTGTCTGCCCGCGGTCGAACAACTTCAGTACGGGCCCCTATTAATCCACGATGACCGCTATAGGAGACATTCTGTGGACTTATATTGCTATACCTAGTTATTTTTACTCTTTATCTTACCTAGGTAAGGTTTAAAAATCTATTGGGTGTATCTTATTATCTATAAAAGCGAAAGGTCACTGACTTACTCACTCATCACGAAATCTCGGAAACTACAAGTGCTATGAGTTTCAAATTTTGCATAAGGGTTCCTTTTAGAAAGTAGATGCTCACTAAGAAGGGATTTTGCAAAATTCAACCCTTAAGGGGGGTAAAAAGCGGGTGAACATTAGGCCGTCTTATCCCATCAGTGTGCGAAGTGTAGGTCACATTCTTTACTTGTCACTATCAATTTGCATCTGGAATGTTAGAGACTCCTATTCTGGAAAAAATAGAGACTCCTATAATAGTGGACAATAAACGGGACAGACATTATCAGGGGATGATGAAGGCAAAAATGTCCAAGTTCCAGAAAACGGAATATCGTATCAAAAACGAAAGATAAAATTAGAAATCTCTATAAAATATTTTCATCAAAATGCATGTTTTTCCCTTCATCTCAGTAGCTATACCGTTTGCTTAGTTTATACTAAGCTATTTTCTGAGGTATATGCATGCTTACTATGACATCCGCAAGGAAGATGCGCGTTATCTATATCAGCTAGTTTCTCTCCACGCTCCAGCCAAACTAATGTAAACTTACGAGTAGCTATCGCTGTAGAGGGTTAAGACGACAGTAACCCTTCAAAGATAAAGGAATTTTAAAGTTGAAGCGGAGACGGGGAAAGTTGAAGCGCACGTAGCGTCAGACGGAGCGTAATTTAGTCAAGTTTACGCTGCATTTGGTTCAATAAAATCCTGCACAGCAAGGGTTGAACGTTTGTTTTATAACAAAAAGTCAACCGCGTGTTGAATACTTTATCATTTAATATGGAAATGTTATTTTAAACCAGTGTTCAAGGTAGGTACGTTAACTTTTTTTGTAATAATGCCCTAAAAGTCTGTTATAGTAATATGTAAGTATGTAGTACGTTTATAAGCATCCATTCATACATTTTGCTGCTCAGCAAGATTCAATCCCATAATACCACCGTTACGTGAACCACCAGGCCCAGTCTACTGTTAAAGGAATAAGATTCGATCTCGCAACAGCAGCGTTACCACTAGGCCTGGAGGACGTCAAATCAATGAGGGTTTTCGCGTATGAAAAATCCGCCAGATGGCAATACGTAGACGCAAGGTCCAAATGCTGCATGATTGGTTATTTTTGACATGACATTGACAGATATGTCAAAATCCACCAATCACGCAGCAGACAGACCCCACATCCACGTCCCGCCATCTAGCGGATCTTTCATACGCGAAAACCCTCATTAATCGATAAATCAATTAGAGACGTTCATTACTGATAGAAGTGGTACATAATAAGATAAATATGATCCCTATTATTTGGGTATGAGGCATGACCCTGTACCCCAATATACAAAGATATACAATATCTAATCCCTTATTGTTGTAACGTGTGACTTTTCCATTACAATAACAAAGAAAGGGCTGCTAATGCGTACATTGTTCATCTGACAATTGACGTTTACTCCGTCTCACAGAAAATAATAAAATAACAAAGGGTGCCTTCATATTCAAGGGATTCTTCATAAAAGCTTATTTAACTTTATCAGAAAATGTCCTTGGGTAGAAATTCGGTAGAAATAATAATAAAATGAGAAAGGGACAATATTAAATAAACTTAAAAGCGAATCAAAGACGATACTTGTAGTTCGTTCGTTCGTTTTAGCAGGCCTGTTCATCTCCGCGAGTTTACATCGAAAACAAAACACGCACGAATGGCCCCCTACAGGATACTATTCGACAAGGCCTCACATTAACTCACATACGAGCGAACATATTCTTGTGTATGATGGAAAAAAATAAAGAAAATGGTGTACTAAATACTGTGCAGTATTTAACTGCCTAAATAATAATAAAAACACAGAATGTACTTTTTTAAGTTGCCTGAAGACACTGAGAGGTAAATAAGTAGTTAATATTATTCATGATAATTCATGCCAAATCATGTATTTCCTCCATTGAGTTATAATGTACTACGTAGTAATATTACTTCAATGATTTCCTCCGCCATTTTCCGCAGTTTGGCACCTCACGTCACATCATTTTACCGAAGTCAGCCCTATAGCTTCGGCGCAGTACCGACCACTGACGTTTGTCAACAAAATGCTGCTTGACTCTTGAGACAGGCTAAATTACACCATATTGTTAATGACATTGCGCATACATTTTTTTAAATACCTTCGCGAAGTAAAACTTCTGTACGTAGTACCACAGAATAATAATAAGTACTACGTAGTACTTATTATTATTCTGTGGTTTTAGCCGTAAGACGTCCACTGCTGGACAAAGGCCTCCCCCAAGGATTTCCACAAAGCCGGTCCTGCGCCGCTCGCATCCAGGCGCCTCCCGCGACCTTCACCAGATCGTCGGTCCACCTAGTGGGAGGCCTGCTCACGCTACGTCTTCCGGCTCTTTCAACTTTATAATAATGTATGTAAGAAGTCATTTTCGAATGTTACAGAATTAGTAGGAGTGCCTACTAACATTGCTAATCAATTTAATTATTTATACTGTCTGTCACTTCAGAAATTATTGCGTAGTAAATTAATGCTCTCTATTTCCCTTTAGTCTAATCTGGGCGTCCACAGAAGACCAGAGCGGCATAGCGTTACTTTACTGGGACACTATGACACCATGCGACATTATTTTACCATGTACGTACATTTATTTGCAATTTTTTTTTATGTGTGTTATATTGAATTCAGAATTTTTCTTTTTGTATTTCTGTCTCACTCTCTCAAGTATAGAAGGGTGGAGGTACGAGTAAACACGCCTTAATTCTTTCTCAGAAGAAACAGGAGAGCTTTTGTACAGATCCTCTAAGACTGGCGTTGTTGTTTGCAGAGTTGATCCGATAACAGCCTTTATTGCGCTCTGTGGAAATCCAATGAAAATTCATCCGGGCGGCCATTAATATTCGTTATGGTCACTTTTTATTATGGGAGAGAAAGAAAAAGTGTTTTATATTTCTATGCAAATCTAAAATGAACCTCACTTTGATTGTGTTTTATAAGATTTACTGAAAATGAATAGCTAAAGATTTGTTTTACAAAAATAGGTTGAGAGAAAGTACATTTTTTTTTGTCAGCGCAAATGAAAATGAAAATGAAAAAACATTTATTCAGTATCTTTTAAGTTAACATATTGTTGCAAGTGGCTGGGATCTCTTTTTAAGTATAATACCTGTGTTAGGAGGCCCCGCTCTTTCTTAAAGTTACAAAGATACATATGTAATTATGTTAAACAAGCCACAAAAACTCACAAGTACGTATTACTAGTACTAGAATAACGCTAGATATCATTATAGTTTTGGTTACATTCAATAGCTCAATAACGCAAGATTGATAAAATTTATTTTCAGTACTTAAGAGTTGTATTCAGAGAAATCTCAGTATTAATTTTAGATTTATCAAATAAACCCGAGCCCTCTCGCACCAATTTTTATACGAATATGAAATCATAAGACGGGACATTTATTGCAGTGGAATTTTCAGGGTTAACATGAAGGTTGTTTTGATTCCAAAACAACGTTCATGTTAACACTGAAAATAATGAAAAGCAGAATAAAGAATGCCTTATAAAATATGACACCTACTCATATTTCCAATATAAAATCGAACGTGCTAACACCAAGTGCATAATTCTCATAACTTATATTGCTACGCGATCCGGCGGCAGTTCTAGCAGAATAGCCCATAAAATATCTAGTTACCTGCTACGTTTTGAATTACAGTTTAATATCGGAAAATTGCAACTCCAGCCGTATTTCCAGACAGCAGATTTATTCTTGTTTCATTATTTCTAATACGGATCGTGGCCATCGGAACGTTCGAGAGGAAATATTTTGTTTCTGTCGGTACGTTGCAAGAATTTTGCAGGAAGCTTATGGAACGACAGCAAATCAATTTTAACTGCAGTACCTCGCTATTTTGCAACAAATAAGGCAGAGTTTATCAATAAGTGTCACCATAAGTTTTTATGTGTGTTAAATAACTTGAAAGACCGAGAAAATTTAAAAATCAAAAGTGTTTATCAAAATTAGATAATAAAATAACATACTTGGTAGCATAGCCCAAAACAATAACCAAAAACACAACATAAAACGAAAAATAGCTAAAATACAATAAAAAAATCACAATAGAGCGTTGATTTTAGCTTTCGCGTACAACAAAATACCACACGGCCATTCGACACGCCAAAAAAGAATAAAACGCAATGCAATAACTGTCCCTGTAATGAAGCTATCCTTTTAGTAGCCATAAAAGCCTGGCCCTTCCCGCCTCTAAAAGGTTCACCCGATATAGTTTTAGGACTTCAGATTTCAGAACCTTGTAGATAGTCTAACTAGATATAGTAAAGCTAAAAATAATATTCTAGATAGATACCTAAGATATTCTTTAAATAGTAATACCAAGGTATACCCTTGTTATTTCTATTTAAAACAAGTATTTAGTCTCAAATTAAATAAAGCTGAAAAACTATGCGTACCTACTCAGCTGATTGTACATATATGTATAGTAGGTAATACGGGACTCATAAACATTTTATCAGCAGTCTAGTACACATACATAAATACTTTTCTTTTGTATATTTCTTTAAAATTAAAATACTTCTTTAATGAAATAAGCTTTATGTACCTCCTAATTAAAATTCCATTTTACAAAATGCTGAATTTTAACTTTAATAAAATCATACAATTTATTATAATGAACCACTCATATACCTAATAAGTAGTAGGTATTGACTTTAAGCTTCACTATTGTGAACAGATATTCAACTTATCAAAGAACAAGGAAAATCCAACAAATCTCATTGAAGGTTCTTAAGATGGATTTAGATTTGAAATAATGATGTTGAACTTATGATAGGAAATCTTCTTAGTAAGTTGTGGGGCTTATTTTCATCTACCTAAGGCCCATCATACACGAAAAATGCTATTTACTCGAAAAACATATAACTTTAACTCTAACCAAACGGGAATACTGTACTCTGATGTTTCCTCTTTCAAAGAGGTCGAGTCAAACATTTTTCATACATAATTGCGACTTTGATACTTTGGCAGGGTTACACCATCTTACTTTAACTTTAACAAACGTCAAAAATCTGTCAAACTCCATACAAAAGACACACCGGTTATTTTCAATTCTTTCTCACATTTCTTTTCACCATTTGACAATCTTAACCACGTAATAGGTACAAAATTTAATAAAATTATATTTATTTGGTTTTTGTAAGTAAAGCGTAACATAAGTATTATAATATTGTTGCCTTGTGTGCGAGGTGCCTTACATAAAACATGTTAAAGATTTGGTTCATTATCTTGGAATATTGTGGTTTTTCAAGGAAGCTTTAAGTAAATAGGCTTATGCGCCCTTAGTGTAATGATTTCTTATAATACAGAATAGACAGAATTACGAGTTTATCCTTATCAATAGCATTTTATAAACTACATGCGGAATTTTACATTTCCATTTTCAAGTAGGTACTAGAGATCATCCCCTTGCCAACATATATTTTTTAATATCAAATTATAAACCAAAATCGTAATGCTTTGTTTTGCATTTAAAAAAAGGTTAATTAATTATCATAACAATGGAAATTAAGCCGCTAAAACACAACAGTATTTAAAATGCCCATTTAACTAGCGTGATTGCGTGAGCAGCGACCACATACCCAGTTATAATGAAAGAAGACCTAGTAGCATATTTATATATTTAAAACTTGAATGGACATAAAACACAGTACATAAGGCGAAATTATGCCATTCGGCACTCTCCTCCAGTCAACATTAGAGCCAAACTGAGAATAAAGTAGGTGGTACAAAATTATGGGTATAAAGTATACTATTATTATGTAGTTTTTGTCGTGAATTCGCTTTCGTTAATTTTTGGAGGTAACTAACGCGTTTCACGATCGAGAGCTGAACCGTCAAGAAGTTTTTTTAGAAGTTTTCAGATGACAAATTATGAGTTTTCATCATCATCTATTCTATTTCATTCCCTTAAAGTTTATTTTTGAAACAGAAAACCTTTTTTATATGTTCGATCATCAAGTTTCTTGCCGGTTGAGCCTTCTGGATCTAATAATTTTGTAACCTTAACAAATATAAACACTACTGTCGTTTGAAATATAGTTCAATTAAGTCGGGGCACTTATTTCGTTTGTCCAACACACACCTATGATTTATTAACATTGAAAATAGCAACAAAATACAAGCATATACGAGTACGTTCGTATAAAAACATACCGTCGGGATTTAAACGTGAAAATAATAGTAAATTAATCGATCCCTTATGTATTATTTATTAATCCTTTTTGGAATTACCAGACCCATTTGTTTTAGGTTTAAGCTAGGGGCTACATTTGTCAGGGATAATCTGAAACTGAATTAAAATAAATAAAGGCTTAAGAGTAACAAAAAAACTGGCACTATACATAAAAGAAAGTATGTATGTTATAACTTTATTTGTTATAGTAATAGCGATCTACAGAACAATTCAAGTAAAGTCACATGCATGTCTGTAAAAGCACTTTATAAAAGTTCCATTTGATAGAAGATACACTTCGTTGAAAGCGACGCCATTTTTCAGCGCATAGTAACTAAGTGAAATTAGCATGCCCCAAGCAAAAAGTTTGCATGACGCTGAGCAAGGGTGCTGTTTGCCAGCAACGCTGGCTTTCAATCCAATTTATCATGGTTATAGTGTAAAAGAGAAAAACCGACCAATTAAAAGGCGTTAAAAGCTGTGATAAAAATAATGTAAAGCTTAGCGTGTTTTGTGAATCAAAGATATACAAAGTTTGAGTTAAAAGATATCCTGAGTTGTCATTTTCTGCGATTCTTATTGGGACCCAGTATGGGACCTACTTGATCGATCATCCGAGAAACATAATATGAATTCATGCATCGGAGAACTCCTAATGAGTTCTAATATCCGTCAGAACTCAGATCACTCACGAGACTTATTTGTTTTACAACTTATACGATAGATTGGATGCTAAATATTTGTGCCCCCTTGTCTGGATAATTTAAAGATCCGATCCGTTCGGTTTGTTAGATCGGGATAATTTAGTTTTGTTTTAGTTGAAGGGTAAGTATAGGCATCTAATCAGTGGGAAGATTTTTAAGTGAATGACGGTTATACAACGTGAAATTGTGAACTCTGTCAGTTTATAATATAACGCGTTAGATTTAAACTAACAGTGGGTTAGGTTAGGTTAGATGTCACCGTAAAATTGTGAATTCTGTCAGATTATAATCTGACGTAGTTAAATTACAATCTAACCTAACCCACTATTAGTTTACAATCTAACGCGTTATATTATAAACTGACAGAGTTCACAATTTCACGTTGAAATATGGACAAAGCTTAGTAAAAACATGTAACAAAAAGTTACGTTTAAGAAACTTGCATTTACAACTCTCATTGCATTTTGCTAACCAAACCGTGTCGCTTAAAATTAAATTGCATAGGCCATCGCCTTGCGCCAGCAAAAATTTTTTTTAACCCTATTCAGCTGGCCTGGATGCGGGCTATTAAGGCCAATCAGGCCACGAGCAGACAATAGCCACTGATATAATTTAGATAGGGTATTAGAAAACAATTGGGTGGGAGTTTCAAGTCTCTAAGCTGGTTAGTTGTGACGTGATATTATGTTGGATAGAGTAAGCAGCCTTTGTAAGGTTCTTATAAGTGAGGCTTCACAACACAGATTGTTTTTTTTAGGAGATGTCCAGACGACGACACATCAGGTTAAATACAGAGGCTGTGTTATTCAATTGTATAAAAGCGATTTTTAAACAAACGTTTCAAAAATCTTTTAGTGATACACGTCTTACTGTGTTATTTTTATATGTAACGTTGTAATTTATTTCACTCAATAAAGTATATAACTTCTAATCTATTCCAAAAAAAAAAAAAAACAGTATAGTGGTGTCAGTTCTTGCTGCAGAGATTTGAATGGTACTTAAAGTCAAACTATAGTTACTCGTTCATTGTTTAAAGTGGCCCTCGGAAAAAACTGCCCCTAAATAAAGTCCCCAATGACCGATTGCTCAAACACGTCATCCCGAACAAATTGTTTAAGTAACGACTGATGGAAAATCAATGTTGCGCTTACGGGCCACCTGAAATCCTGTTTATTTGGCCGAAATGCTTTTTACAGGCTTTTCAGCCAATCCCATAATGTCACATTCATCCCCCATTTGTCGTAAAATAACAAACGATTGTCGACCACTTCATGAATAAGAGGGAATGCATTGATTTGTACCTACTTACTTGGGAAAAATATGTGGTAAAGTGATGAATGAAACGAAAGATTTTAAAATTTTGGTAGAATGCTATGTTTGAGTCAAATAAAAATATTCATTGGTTTAAATTGAGCTTAGAATTATTACGGAAAACGGCACCTTTGCTCTTAAGTGGGTAGTTCTGCAATGTAATTAAATGTGATTTTTTATTGGTTGATAGATTGTATTGACTATGAGTGTGGTGTCTCTGATTGAAATAACACTATAACCGCTCGTATTAAATTTTAAGTATCACATTGAAAAACTGATTTAAGCACCAAAAGAGACATAATTTCATGTAAAAAGAGTCCCTTATTATTAAGAGTCAATTATTATTTGAAATACACGCCTGAACGCGTCCCCAAACCATTTACGTGAAAATCCATGAAATGAGATGACCGCTCTGAATCCAACTCGATTCGCACTCCATTCTGTTTATCAGGTTACGTTAGGCTAAGCCACATTACAAATGCCGGTAGTATAAAAACTAATTCGAGGTGGCTGTAGGAAGGATTTTAAACTACTGACTTTTTACATTAACAAAACTGTACCTCGGTAAGTAGGTATAGGTACAGTCTATTAACGCGGCAAATACATGTACGTATTTGTGGTATTAGGTATCATCATCATTTCAGCTACAGGACGTCCACTGCTGAACATAGGCCTCCCCCAAGCACAAGACACTTATCAACTTCAGCATAATAAAACATACTACAATTGGAATAAAATCGCAAAGAAGTCCGTGCCTCATACAAGAAACGTCCGTCCCGCACGCTTCATGTAGGAATATATGTATTATGTGTACCTACATAAATTGTTTTATGTGTGCCAGTGTGGTGTAACCCTTAGGCCAGCAAAGTGCGTATCGGAGCCGTAAAGTACGGTCCTGTGTCGAACAGGCACTCTGAATGAAGTACACAATGTAGGGTTTTGTCCTCAGGAAATTGACTGAGCACGTTATGCGCTGGGCGATGACGTCACACGCTATTGATGATGTAATTTAAAGTGTGTCATATACATTATGTCGCGTATAGAAACCGGCAATTTTTCGTGAATAAATCTACAATAATCTCACTCACTCATCATGAAATCTCAGAAACTACAAGTGCTAGGAGTCTCAAATTTTGCATGGGGGTCCTTTTAGAACGTGCTCACTAAGACGGAATTTTGCAAAATTCAATTCCTAAGGGGTTAAAACGGGATCCACGCGTACGCAGTCGCGGGCGGCCGCTAGTACTCGTATAGAAAGCATATTTTGGTTCGGCGTTGATTTCAGGTATTGATAGGTCTTGTGAAGGTCTACTAACGATCAGTAGGCCTAAGATGCGCGCCGCGATAAGCGGTTATCACGCCATTTTATTGATTTTGCCCATACATTTTGACGTCGATAAAAGTTATCACGACGCGCATCTTAGGCCTACTGGTGAAGGTCGCGGGAAGCACCTAGATGCGTACAGCGCAGGACCGGTCGTTGTAGAAATCCTTAGGGAGGCTTTTGTATAGCACTACTTTGAAAAGGACTTATCAGGGCTTTCAACCACACAATTACTCTAAGGACCCCTAAACGCGTAGGTATTTGTTTTACGTCGACGTTTTTACGCGATAAATAATAACTTTTTGATGCGAGGGGAGCTTTACGTCTCAGGGCACATTAAGCCCGATCGTAAATGGGGCATTATCGTTATTTAGAACACTGATAATGAGCCCGTCAATCTCGGTGCTAGTGTGATGAATATCAGTAATCCAGTGTCACTGGCCTACACTAATAACTCCGTGTTGCATAACTTTTCTTAAAGGTTACTTTAATCTTTCTTTTGTCACCTGTCATACGCTTTGGACTGAACTTCTTCGAACCCCTTCTATGTTCTTCTGATTAATTTCGTTGCGGGTCCAATGATAGTTTAACTTTCTCTCGGGACAAATTTGACCTTCACTGGTTGGGTTTGGCAGTCAAGCTGTAGATGCTGGTTACATAGGAGTTTCAATGTGGGAATGAGAGGTGGGAATAGTCCTGTGGCCTATACTAAACTAGTACTCCTTAGGTTATATAAATCTGGTCATATTGTTTACACATACCGGCTAATGGCCTGTAGTAATTTTGACTAGGTTCTATGAAATATTCTTTCAAATATGTTATTATGAAAATGGCTCTACAATTTGCGGAAACAGCTTTTGGAACCGTAAACTCCATTCGCGAGCTAATAACTTGAAATTAAGTAGTATAATTACTTGAGTTTCCAGTAACTTTAATTAGGTGCCTAAGGTAAGTAGTAGACAGTTTTAGCGTTTTACGGGAACTAAAGTAAGGTGAGTAGTCAGGTAATTATTGTAATAATTATTATTTCAAATTTCTGACTTTCAACGTTAGGAAAACTTATGGGGTGAACTTGCTTAACACAATTCATAAAAAAGAAGGGGAAGGAAGAGGGTGAGGGAGGAAAAGAAGGGGAAGGAAGAAGAAGGTTCTATATAAGAAACAATAATATATTACGCGCAGATAATGTTAGAAGAAAATAAAGAACTTCGTGCTTAGCTTACACCAATTTAAGGCAAAATCACGATACTGAAAATCAGGACAGCAGGAATATAGGACAAAATAAACTTAAGTACAAGCAAAAAGTTTTCCAATGTCCGACACGGGTGTCCGCCGGACAAACTGAAGGGAAGTGGCGCATTTCCTTCCAATTTGGACATTTTGTGCTCGCCAGTACACGTGATCCGATACATCCTGTTAAGTTCTTATTGCTTCCGCTTTTAAAAGCTCTTCTAAAGGCCTTTAAACCAGTTTTATAACACTATCTCGATATAAGTAGAGTCACAGTATAAAATTTAGACAAAAATGTCTTTAAAATCGTTGAAAAAAAAGTCGTTCAAAGAATGTTGACGTATTTTGTTGGTCATAAGTTTAAGTACTTAATTTGGATGGAAGCACAGAACGATTATTTGAAGCTAACTGTACGAGCAATAAGCAATAATTTTTGCGGTATTTTAACAAAACAGTAGCTTAAACTGTTCTACCTAATACATACTCTGTAATTTAGACAGACTAATTCAAAGTTGATACAAGTATTCCATTTGTCGAGACAAAACTATACCTTCAGCGCATATTTCAACGGTAATAGAAGCAATTTGTACAGATAATCTAACTACTGGAGTGGATTCAAAGTATAAAGCCTCGGATACACTGAAGGACAAAATATTGACAAATAATGACACGCAACGCTCAAAATATGTAAGTCAACAACTTTTGTAACATCTTTTTGCTTTGTTCGGTTCGTTAATGCATGCATACTTTTCATGAAGTATCAAAATGCCACACATAATATGACATCGCTTCTTCACCAAACTCTATTATATCTACCTATTCTTTTTGTAGTAAGTACTATATGTAGTTTACAAAGATAGGTATAAATTTTTACTAGAGATGAAACGGATATCCGGTAACTATCCGGTAGGCCGGATATCCGGCCTAAATTTACTATCCGGCCGGATACCGGATAGTAACTCACTATCCGGCCGGATATCGGATATTAAAAAACTACGACAATTTCCTATTAATAAAATGAAATACATTAATCTTTGAGGTAAATATCAATAAAATGGCTTATAATAATGACGGCTTTTATTTAAAGTCCAAAAAGTTACAAAAAAGCCATATTAAGGCCTTTCAAAAAACGTATTTCTTATTCTGGGCTATTCACTCTAATGACGAATACATAAATAGTAAATATCTGTTAATGTCGAAATATTGCCAAATAAAAAGGCGATCTTTATTTCGCTGATGGTCTGATGACATGATGCATGCAGTTTAGTCAGATTACGCAGCAAGTAAACTAATTTAATTTTCGCTATTCAATCACACACTCACGATAGCAACCGAAATCGCTCGAATTGATCTGCCCCCTAGACAAGTGGCAAAATCTGACATTCTATTCGGACGGATTCGATTTTCGAAAAGTGTGACTAGTCGAGTCTACTAATAGACCCACTGATCGTGTTTGAAGCATCTGTGCGGCGCTAAACTCGTCACGATATGCAACGAGACAATGGGCCAACTATCCGGCCGCCGGATATCCGGCTATCCGGCCTAGCACCTGGCCGGATATCCGGTATCCGGTATCCGGCCAAACAACTATCCGTTTCATCTCTAATTTTTACAGTTAATTCAAAAATAAACTTTTCAGAAACTACAAAAGTGTTTTGGGAGTAGTACCTACCCGTTTTTACTAAAAATGTATGTATTAGTCTATGTTTCACATTTAGTGGTTGAGCAGGACGACTCGCAAAGTTTTCAATTTTCCGACTAGTGTATCTAAGGTTTTATAGTAGGAAGCGTGCCGTCATGCAATGCTTTGCCGAACGGTGGGTGAAAACTCCTGCTACTGACAGGAACGTGCCCGCGATTGAAAGGTTCATTTTTGATGCATCATGAAAATTGAATTTTCATAATTTCCCCTCTTAAAATTTTAAGTAAAGCCTCTATAAAAATGTTTCAATTTATTTCTTTTTTAATCTGGCTAAAAGCTAAACGACAGCTTAACCTTGCGAGGTTACATAAAAGCAAGTCATTTGTAATATTCGACCGCCTCAAATGTTCCGTTTAAATTATATTATAACCCAATGGCGGTCGTCAGCACATCATAGGTACTAAAACAATTTGATTCATTCAAAATCGTACCTATTACTACTCGTACATAGATACTACACTTTACGGTGTTTCAAGTTGCTTGTGTCTAGTCACAAAAACATTACGAGATCGCGATGTAAAATGCGACAGCGCCATCTCTTGGTCGCCATCCGAACTAAACCTATACACTTTTCTAATTATGAGGTTCCATTTAGCTTCGGCGCTGAATCGGCGGCCATTTGGGCTAATGCCTGTGATAATAAGTTACCGTTGTTTCCAAATAACTCGCCAAGTTGGTTAATGCCAAGTTTGTTGCCAAGTTGGAAGTACGGCGAGTATTGATTCTTGGTATTTAGCGGTGTACGAATATTTGTACGAGCTTTTTCTGTGTTTTTACTTTACCTGTGTTTAATAATTCACGGTGTGATAGGTTTTCTGAGAATCCCGAGATAACACATTTTATTTTTCGTATGCAGGAGCTTGTATGACCTATAGTATGTATGTATGAACTCCTAGCCCCTACCACTGCTTGGGAATACCATTAAATCTATATTAAAAAAAGGCAGAAAATTGGACTAAATATTGTAATTCAACCAATCACAAGCCTCAATCTTGAAAGCTTGAAATTGAATCTACTCGTAGTTTGAGCTTCGTTTAAATCCAATTCTAAGCTCCGATTTCACAATTCTTTCTATTCTATCATTTTGCGTTTCAAAATGTGCCCCACAAAGTAACATGCGTGACAGATTCACGCCCGTATTCACAAACATTACTGTGAGGTCTCACAGTGCGCGTGCACAGGGTGACACACGAACCAATCACAGAGCTCTATTCAACGCTGTGCGTTCGATTTGCTGCTTCACTTAGGCAAGCATCGTTTGTGAATACGGGCGTCAATTTGGTGATCGCTTCACGTAATTTTGAAAGTAACAAATGAGCCGAAAAGTTAATTGTTAGCGGTCCTCAGATATCTCCGCTAGCTCCGCTTCAGAGTGGCGACGTCTCCGCTCATCCGCTAAGCCATTTACCGAGTTGCCGCCTGCTCCCAGCTTAGCGGAATACTGCTTTCTGAGCAGATCGCATCACCAAGTTATGGTCCCATGGATTTACTTAACTGTACAAGTTTAAGCTCGTTTATTCGAGGGTTTATGTTTAAGGGATTTGCTAGTTAATCACTTTTTACACAGATGTTCGTCTCCTTGAGTTTTAACATAAGTATGTTACTTATTAATTGGGTATTTGACTCCGTTTACCAAATACATACATTAATTAACCCAAGTGATCAACATCTTATTTTTACCTTCAAAATATTAGGGGCGAACCTTTTTTTTTAATTATACAGGAGAGCAAAAAACGGCATAGTGCCTGAAGAATGGAGCATTTCTGTATACTTAATTTTTGACGCTCCTTTGTGTTCGCTCCTTTGCGGCGCGGCGACGAATTGTGAATTCAGATTATTAGGAGGTTTTGTATTGCTATATAAATTAAAGGATAATCACGTTTTGACAGCTAAAAGACAGCATCAATTGATTAGTGGTATCAAATTAATTGGCTATTAAATCTGAAGTCAGCTTGAATTTAATACGTAATCCAAAGTAGATTGATGTTAGCATAACTTTGTTGTGCACGGTGTATTCCACGATTTGATTGGCTCTAATTAGCAAGATTCGAAGAAACTATAATGGCATTCGGCTTTGTACTGCTTAAGCTACATAAACATACGGGTATTATTAATACGTTTATTTCGTTAGGAATTTCCAAGTCATTGAATAATTGTCTTTACGTTAACTCGTTTTTTTTTATTGTTTTAGGGTTTTTCACCGATATTTGGATACTTTCAGAACGTGCGCAACTAGCGCGTAATGGAGTTTCCACTCACATTGTGAAAAACTTTGGGTGGAACGAGGAAAAGTGAGCCAATAAATACTTTTCAGTTTTTCTTATCTGGTTATCTGCTAGTTAGAGTCTTAACGTGGTATAAAATTTACGAATGTCATGCGCAATGCAAAGCACTTTAAGCTTATACGTCCGTATTCACTAACATTACTATGAGGTCTCACAGTGCGCGTGGACGCACAGGGTGACACATGAACCAATCACAAAGTTCTATTCTGCTTCTGCTTCACTTAAGCAAGCATCGTTTGTGAATACGAGCGTTACGCCCGTTTTCACCATCAATCCCTAATTTTTAAGTGACCTCTATGACAACAAAATTCCTGTTATTCGTTACTATGGGGGTCACTTAGGGATTGATGGTTAGGGAAAACGGGCATTAGACTACTACTTCTACATTGACAGTTCAGGTGCATCTACAGTTATAACATCCTAAAAACTATATTTGTCACACGCCTACCTTATCCAAACTACTACACTCGTAAAATGTGTCAGTCATTAAATATCAACCTCAATTACTCCCTGATATTTCTAACCTGTCGATTGAGGCCAAATACTGATATAGTATAACCCACCAATTACAGTAATGACCGTGCAAATCGAATGAAAGCCTGTCGACTCCGACTCGCGTTTAGACATAAGCCTATTGAGGCCGACAGACTGAAATAGCCTCACAGACTCCGGAATAATCCGGGATGGACGTTAAGTCCTTTAGTGTGAAATCCGTCTCTTAAGGTTTTATTGGTTTGGATTAAGAAATTAATAGGAGTGAGCTTTCCGTGGCCTATTCAAGTATTCTGAAGTTAACGCGAGAGCTGTAATGATTTTCAGCGGCTTGATGTCGATTTTATGCCCGTTATTTGACAGGAATGTCAATAAGTGGTAGAGACCTTTAGAAAATCTTTACTACGAGTATTTTTTTAACAGATAAAAAGTAAATAAAAAAATCAATAGCTACTTATCGAAAAACCATCGCACTTTTAATTAAATTTTTAGAATTAGGTAACTGTATTATGACGAGTACTTTCAAAGCGGAAATACATTTTATTAAAAAGAACAGTAATTTTCTACATATAAAGCCTTCAGGGAAAAAGTTAATTTAATTTACAATGATATACGTAGGCACTGGCTTTTATTAGAATGAAAGGAAAATTATTTGGTAGCACAAAAAAAACATTACGCTTTTTGTTTTGACAAAATGGAGGGCAAGGTGGCTAAAGCCATAGTCTTAGGGGTCGTAACATGGCATGAGAAAACCATGGAGGTCATAAAGTGTGACACGATAGTGTTACAACCTACATAGTGATAACTACGGTCTTTATCTGGTACAGGATAATTTTGTGGAGCGAACAAAATAATATTAGTAGAAGTATTTTGGTTTAAAATGTAAAAGTAAAAAATGACATTACATATTTTACTACATAAGACCGGTTAACTTTACAGGCCTAATTAAGTCATGGATTTTGTGAAAATAACACAAAGTCTTGATCTGATTCTAAGTAATTCCATGATCCCCATAAGAATGATTGTCTGCAACAACAGAATAATAATATGGCAATACTAATAATATTGTAGACAATGTCATAGCCCGGACTAACTGGCAGTAATCTGGGAACAAGCGTAAAAGGCTAGTACAAAGTAATAAAATTACAAACTTGCGTTGTCTATAAACAGGATGTAAAAGCTTTTTAACACTCCAATTATCCGTAAAAAGGATTCGAAGTTAAACGAATGGATTGAGTTTGTTTAATCACGGAAGAGAGTTGATTGAAACTCTGATGTTGAAGGTAAACGAAAATGAATAAATCGGTCCATAATTAATTGGATTGACATATGCAAAAATTCCATAAAATATATCCTTTTATATGCAATCCAGTCCAAAAATAAAACAAAGCTATTCGTCTCAAAAAACGGATATAACCATACTTCGGTTTGCCTAACTTTATGTGGGTATTTAACTGTGGAAACACATACACCGATTATTGTTTTATGTGTTTTTTACTTCATCTTATTTAAATTGTATTGTAACTGTATGTTTCCCAAACATAAATAAATACTTTAAAACTACGAACTAGAATACATACTCGTACATATTACAAAATTAAGTAAGCATCTGAAAGTAGTTGTAAACTCATAAAACGTTTTTCCCAGGTAATAACAGATATTTTATGATATTAGTAAGGATGTACCCTACATAACTCAATAAAGCATGTTACATTAAGGAAACTGGAGCGTAAAGATATCCTGCTATTATGGATATTATTAGTTGTTCCGTCGCGTATCATTTTAAAAATAAGAAAACCATTTATAATTTCGTAGAATTTTGCCTCGATAAAAATGACCTTTTCATTTTAGAGGAGGAAGTAAAATGTTCTATTTATTATACAAAAAGCTGACCGATAAATTTCGTACCGCCTAACAAGTATGAAATCGTATTGTTTTATATATTTAAAAGAGTTGGCCTCCGTGAAGAACTGTCAATTGCGGAAGATAGCGGAGTTTCAAAACTAATTTATAAAAAAATATCGTCACGATTTCTAAGCTTTCTTCGTTCACTAAATGATAACCTATAAATGAAAGTTGTACGAATGGGTAAAAGTAAATTACTTCACAATTTCCCTTCACTCTGTGAAGTCATAGTTTACGTTAGGAACTTTTCTTGTTTAACAGTGCCCTTAGTTTGCTCTCTGACAGCGTTAGAATAAAAAAGAGTTGATTGAACAAGACGAAGAATAATGCATTAAGTTAAACTTGTAGATAGTGTACTATTTTGAGGCTTTAGCGGATCGCTTATTACCTACCTAAGTAGTTTATAGTGCCTTAGTACTAGGTATAAATAAACAAGCCAAAGAGAAAAGTTTTATAGGCGCCCAATAAAACTTTACGAAGCTTCAAAGCCATTGCTTAAAAGTTCAAAACTTTTAAAACTTTGACATTTAAATGTCAACTATAAAATTTTAGATAAAAACTTTTGATCACTCAGTCTTTAAAAATACGCTCATCTAATTGGGAAAGTTTATAAAAGAAACTTAAAAAAAGCTTCAGAATGGTATCTTTTGATCAAACTTATTTATTAAGTTATCGTATAGTACCAAATACCAATCGGTTTATTAAACTTTTTAATTTTAACTAGACGCTCCGCATTACAACTTATGTACAATCAGTAAAGTTCGGCGCTACGAACTACGAATTGCTACGTGCTACGAATTGCTACGTGCTACGAATGAGATCTAAATAGTTGTCGAGTTTGATACGACGATTGTTGTTTCGTTTTTTTTTCATTCGACTTTGTATCAAGTTATATTTATTATTTACTAGCTGACCCGGCGAACTTTGTTCCGCCTTAATGGCAATAAATAAGCAGACTTTTTTTTTTAATTTCGAACGGGATAAAAAGTATCCTATGTCCTCCTGGCTCTAAACTACCTCCCTGACAATTTTCAGCTAAATCGGTTCAGCCGTTCTTGAGTTATAAGTGGAGTAACTAACACGACTTTCTTTTATTGTATATACAGTGTGAGTCACGTTAAAGTGTACATATGAAAATAGATGAAACTAGACCTATTTTTATCGACAAAAAAGAGGTCAAAATTTTTTTGAGATTTTTTTTGAATTTTTTATAGAATTTTTTTTCTTCCGATTACTTATTGTAAAGAAAACGTAATAACTTTTAAACTAAGCGGTATATCCTGATAAAATAAAAACAGTAATAATGCTAAATAACAGGCGATACTAAAAAAATACATAAAATACACAAAAAATGCCAACAAATAATAAAAAATGATACTTTTTGAAAAAAATCTGCTTAAAAATTCGTGTTTTTTTGGTTATTTGATAAATTTCTCCAAAAAATGCCCCTATAACAGGTGGTTTTTATTACTTTGTATTATTCTCTATCGTATTACCTTCGTAAAACCAAAAATCGCATGTCTCTATCCCTATCACAACGTTTGCAATGATCGTTTGAACTAAGCCTCTCCGGGCGCGCCATTCAACGCTTCGTTAAGAACGAAACTGAAAATGGCTCTAGATTTGTAATTTTGATAAAGACAAGTTAGATTTCAAATAAAAACAAAAGATTTCGAAGTAAAATAAGCATTTTAGTTAAAATTAAAATTGTCTCTACCTGCAGCGGAAAATAATGTTGTGGCCGGCCTTTGTTCAAACGATCACAGCAAATGTTGTGATAGGGATAGAGACATGCGATTTTTGGTTTTACAAAGATAATACGATAGAGAATAATAGAAAGTAATAAAAACCACCTGTTATAGGGGCATTTTTTGGAGAAATTTATCAAATAACCAAAAAAACACGAATTTTTAAGCAGATTTTTTTCAAAAAGTATCATTTTTTATTATTTGTTGGCATTTTTTGTGTATTTTATGTATTTTTTTAGTATCGCCTGTTATTTAGCATTATTACTGTTTTTATTTTATCAGGATATACCGCTTAGTTTAAAAGTTATTATGTTTTCTTTACAATAAGTAATGGGAAGAAAAAAAATTCTATAAAAAATTAAAAAAAAATCTCAAAAAATTTTTGACCTCTTTTTTGTCGATAAAAATAGGTCTAGTTTCATCTATTTTCATATGTACACTTTAACGTGACTCACACTGTATATAGATTATATTAATTAATCTTATGAGTTGTAAGTTAACGTGCCTTGATTTTTAATAGCTTGTGATTGATCTCCTCAATTTTAATTGCAGTTACCGACATGGTCCATAATTTTATTAAGCCTTATCTACCCTGTTACATTATGGTGATGCAAATAAATAATCATCTATCTATCTACAATTGTGTAATGCTCCAAACTATTTATAGGAAACTAATTCTCTTAGCGTTCGAGAATGTAAAGTAAAATCTTTTGTGAAAACCTAAATGAAATATTGTATGGTACCTAGCGACTCGGAACATGCAATATTATGATTGCACCGTCCAAACTTCATGCTTTTAGCCTTAGTGCTTTCTGTTCGGCAAACGAATTTGAGTGGCAGAACGAAACGAAAGAATTTTTCGCACATACTGTATGGTATGTATGGATTTCGATTGACTCGGTATGAAATAGTACAGTTTTGCAGCTCTTAGGCTGAGTTGCACCATCTTATTTTAACCGTAACAATAACACTAACCGGTGCTTTTTGTACAGAGTTTGACAGATTTTTGACGTTTGTCAAAGTTAAAGTAAGATAGTGCAACTCAGCCTTAGTTATTTTAGTTTAGTTAAAATATCTCAACAAGAGATGCATAAATATTATATGCGCCCCGTGCGATGTGGAAGTCATTGGGGGAGGCCTATGTTCAGCAGTGGACGTCCTGTGGCTGAAATGATGATGATGACGATGCATAAAGAGATCATGTCTTGCATTTTTTTGTCTAAAGGATCTTGTTTACGTTTAATACACGACTTTTTAAAATCTGTGTAGTTATTTTAAAAAGCCGACTGTAATAAACCCGCCCTTTTTTACTTAGTTTTAGAAAGGTACTCGAAGGTTTAGCATCTTAAATCCATAAAATTCTGTTTCTTTTTCATTTTCGATATCGGTATTTATTACTTTTTATACCTTCAGTTATGAAAGAAAGAAATAATAATTTATTTGGCCCAAAAAAAGTTACGCAGATACGTATATGTATACCTACTTGCAAATACTGTTCATGGACGATTTCCAATAAGCAGAGAAAGTTTTAAGTAAGCTCCGAAACTTCACACAAAAGACTCGAAGAATATGCTTAAGCTTTTATACGTATAATGTTGTTTACCGATAAGTACCGGCAAACGTTAACGAGGAGTTTTCTATGAAATACGAAAGCTCTAGCTTGGTTTGCAACTTTTACATGTACTACAAAAGACCACATCAGCTTAACACAGTGGGAGCTTCTGTAGTTGTGTTAAGATCGATTTTTCAACAAAAAAGTGTAGTCTGTTGACTGTACATCGTGAAAGGTACCGGATGAATTATATAATTAGTAAACTCACAATAAAGTTCGGCCAATTTCGATTAATAATATCGTCACTTTCTCGCTAACTTTGAGGCTAAGTAGAGAGATAAAGCCTAAGTAATAAATAAATTTTATACAAACTTACCTTTTCTTCACGACAGCTATGAGAATTACGTGCTGGGTGTTCTTTGTTCCTCGAATCGCTCTGAAACAATGAAAAATACGTTGAAAACATTATATAAACATGCTTCGTTAGATCACTTTACGACAAAAATGGCAGAAATATTTTTTTCAGATTCATCATCACATGGCGAAATTAAAATTGAATATTAATATAGTAATTAAAAAGACTAATATGAATAGGTAATTCTGGCTAATTTTCCACCGGAACGTCTGAAAACCGTAGATTTTCAACCGTCGCATCAATATTTACAGAGTTCACGTCAAAAACCGGGAAAAAGGACAGGGTCCAATGCAGGTCCATTATAAATCTGATTCAAATGGCAAAATGGTTCTGCACAAAGCGTGAACGGTACACCGACCACGGGATTCCCCTCAATAAGATGGCAGCTTTCCGCGCGAACGGACCACTTGGGGCTGATTGCGGACGCTCGATTAGAGAACAAACTGACTCTTCCTTATTGGATTTTCCTATTGCAAGCACTGTTGGACGTTAAATGACATGTAGTTTCGAAATAGTAGAGTCTTTGCAGCTGACAATAGTGACTGAGTTTCTTGCGCTGCTTCTTCTCAGCACTGGCCCATTTATTGTCCCGAAGCAGTGGTAGGGTTAATACTGGCACGTGTAAAAGTGCTTTTTTAAAAGCCTATTTTCAAAAACAAAATGAGTTTTTTTATGAGTTTCGAAGCGGTTAAGAACGCGGTGTGACGTTTTCGTACGAATATTTGGGCGTTTGGGCTTTTTTAGAGTGTTACGTTGACTCTTGCTTTTTCTTATTTGCAAGCACTGTTGCGCCGGCCGTTAAATGACATGTAGTTTCGAATTGGTCTTTGAAGAGGGTAATGTGACGTTTTTATACGATTCTTCGGACATGTGACATTCTTCGGATGTGTTACGGCGCGTGGTAAATGTGCTCAAACGTCAAAATGTGTTTTTTTCATGCCAGATTCAGGATTTTGACAGAGGCTTTTTAACTTTTTCAAGATGTCTCGTTTTAATAAAGTTCTTATATTTTTGAATGAGTAGAAAGAAGAAGCAGATGCCATTTACTGATTGCAGAATTCGACTGCCGACTACTTTAGGAAGCAAATAAAAAGAACTGGTGAGAGTGAGTTCAGCAAATAAAACAACACGAATACAAGAAAATTCCACTTTTACCTTTTATTTAGGAATATTTTTGCGGCTGACTTTTATTGTTACGAATTTACATATTCCACGTTTTATAAAATATCAAAATCACCTTTAACATTTTTATTAGATTTTTGCTCGGTTAGCGAACAATGAACATTTCCTCGCTTTTCCAACTTTACCGAGTAATTTAAGAAAATGTCTGTCTAGTTTTCCACATTACAGCTAGACAGCGTCTCATTTGAGTAAAATTTCTTATTTCGTGATATATCTTCACATTTCAAGTGGATTCGCTTGCAATTTGAGGGACGTGGGAGGGATGGAGGTAAAAGGGAGACTTTCCCTTAAAAATAGGCTCCTATTGAATCGCCATCGGATTTTATTTGTATTTATTTGGACGAGTGTGTGCTGGGATAAATAAATTAAGTCGTTGAAAAGCGTGGGTTGGAATTCTATTATACTATTTTGATACGAAAACATTTAGAAATGTGAAATGGAATTTAGTTTTAATAGCACCCAAGCGCAGGTTTTGAGTTAAAATATTTATGTAAAAACTAGCGTTCTTTTAAAAGTACGCTAGTAACAAATGGGTTAAGCAGTTAAAACTTACACTGCTTAAGAGAACTGCTCTAAAGTTTAAGCCAAGTTATAATTATTCGGAAAAGCCATTCAGATGCAGGAATTTCAGATTTTCATGTGAACTTATAATCAACTTGAGAACTTAGTGTTCATGGAAACACTTGTTAAATTTCGAATTGCGTATATTGACACATTGGATACACGTTAATTAATTGTAAAACAATTTTGGGGTGGAGGTTATAGACTCCAACGTGCAATCCGTCCGATTCTCTCCAATAGAATGAATGTCAAAAAGGAACGAATGAATAAGTATGAATGAGTGACTGATGTTTGCATTGAACATATTGGGGGCCAAAGGCAAAAGTTTCTGCTTAATACATGAAATAAAAAATTTAACTCGATAACTCGCTCTAAATAAATAGTGGACTGTATTTTAAGTTTTTAATTTTTATACGGTCTAATAGTTAGAATTAAACAACCTCTAGACAGTATTGAAATAGAATTTAAAACCCAACTTTCAATGCGAAACATAGTCAATCAGTATTACAAACACTAATCTTATCGTAAAAGATTGAATAAAGTAACTAGGAAATCGTTATCTTACGAAACCTTTACATACAATATCTTACTTTAACTTTAAACTAAAAACATGAACCTACTTTATCTTTAGTAAGTTAACTAAAATAATATAAACATAAACATCTACAAAGATTACACACATTGGCATGTACGATTATTTATCTTAAAGTGAAGTTTTCTTAATTACTAGTTATCTAGTTCTTTAAAAAACATATGAAATGCCCTTTATTGGCTAACACAATATTAATCTTCATGAATAGGTAAGACACAAACTTTCATTATACTAGTTCTAATAATTGAACCTTTACAGGTTTTTATTTCTAAGGCTCTAACCTTGCCGTCTTTGCCCGGCATAACATCATGGACTCTACCAACTGGCCAATTCAGTGGTGATACATTGTCGTCCTTTAACAATACCATTGTCCCAATCTTAATGTTGTTAGACTCATTTTTCCATTTAGGCCTACTCTGAAGCATAACTAGGTATTGTTTGTGCCATTGCTTCCAAAAGCACTGTTGCATTTTTACACATTGTTTCCAAAAACTTAATCTACCAATTGGTTCGTCTGTGACATTAATCTCAGGATATGTAATAAGAGGCGAACCAGTGAGAAAATGTCCAGGTGTCAAATAGGACATGTCTTCAGGATCTCTAGACATGGGTGTAATGGGCCTTGAATTCAATATGCTCTCTATTTGAACAACCACAGTATACATTTCCTCATAAGTTAAAACAGTATCACCAATGACACGCTTCATGTGGTGTTTAACACTTTTTATGCCTGCCTCCCACAGACCACCAAAAACTGGGGAATAAGATGGAATAAAATGAAAAGTTATTCTTTCTGAGTTTGAGTAATTCATCACAGCATTTTGGTGTTCTGTGGTGTCAAACAGTTTATACAAATCTTTCATTACATTATTAGCTCCCTTATAATTAGCAGCATTATCGCAATAAATTTTGGTAGGCTTATTTCTACGAGCAATGAATCTCTTAAGACAGGCCAAAAATGTATTTGTTGACATATCAGAAGCAAGTTCTATATGAATTGCTTTAGTTACAAAACATACAAATATAACAATATATGCTTTAGTTATAACAGGTTTGCGAATTCTACTCTGTTTTACATAAAAGGGACCACCATAATCAGTGCCCACAATTTGGAATGGACGAGTCATTTGCACTCTATCCAAAGGTAATGAACCCATCAACTGAGTTGCATTTTTTGCTTTTAATTTGAAACAAATTATACATTTATATAATACAGATTTTATCACCCTATTAGCATTAACAATCCAATAGTTTTCAGATAAACTACTTAACACTAATTTCTGTCCTGCATGCAAAAGTCTCAAATGTTCTTGTAAAATAATTAGTTTAGTAATATTTGAATCTTTAGACAAAATAATTGGATGCTTTTTAGTAAATGATAATACAGCATTTTGCAATCTGCCTCCCACTCTTAGTAAACCCTGAGCATCAACAAATGGATTCAGACTGGCAATATTTGTCTTTATTGGCATATTTGATAATAAGTTATTAATTTCTACATGAAAATATCTTTCTTGATCAATTTTTAAAATTAAACACAATGCTGACTTGAGTTCTTTAGGCGTCAAAAAACCTCTCAATTTACAATCTTTGTTCTGGATCTTACAATTATGAACAAATCTCAACATGTATGCCATGATCCTTGTCATTTTATCAATATCAGAATATTTATTCAAAAATTCTACAATACAATTATCCTTTTCCTGAGCAGTACATACATTTGAGACCGTCTTTTCAGGTAAGTTATTAACATTTTTACAGACATTAGTCATTTTTATTTCAGGTAAGGTATTGACATTTTCAACACATTCATCACTTTTACAATGTTTATAATTTTTGTCCTTCAAATATGATGGACCGTTCCACCACAACAAATTATTTTGTAAGGAACAAGGTTGTACACCCCTGGACAAACAATCAGCAGGGTTTTCATTTGTAGAAACATAACTCCATTGAAAATCACTTGTCAACTGCCTTATTTTCTCAACCCGGTTAGACACATAAACGCTGAGTTTCGCTGGTTCAATTCCAAGCCATGACAAGACTATTTGAGAATCTGAGTACAAAAACGTCTTGATCTCATACTTAAGTGTTAATATCGAATGCACCTTCCTAGCCAGTATAGCAAGTAGCAAAGCACTGTTGAGTTCTAGACGCGGTGTTGTTAAGCACTTATTCCTCGGATTGATGCGAGATTTTGAACACAACAGCATGATTCTAACAACATTGTCAGCGTCAATTACACGTAAGTATAAACAACAACCGTATGCCTTATTGGAGGCGTCGCAAAATCCGATAAGTTCTATAGAAACAGCATTAAGCGTATTTATATTTCGTGGCACAGAAATGCAATGCATTTTAATTAAGCTTTTAACGAATTGAACCCACTGATCATGTAATTCAGCTGGTAATACTTCATCCCACTTTAGATTTTCAAACCACAATTGCTGCATCAAAACCTTAGCTTGTGTAAAGATAGGGCCAACAAGTCCCAACGGGTCAAAGAATTTACTAATAAAACTTAACACTTGACGTTTTGTGTAAGACTCTTGTAAATTAATTTCTGGACAAGTTATTTTAAACATATCACAGAACAGATCATAGGATAAACCTAATGTTTTAATGTAGGTGTTAATTTTGTCAAAATCTTTTTCAGTTACACTGTGTAATTCACTAGGGATGTCTGATAAAATATCTATTTGATTTGAACACCACTTGTGCAATGAGAAGCCTCCTAAACCCAAAAGCTTAATTAACTCATTCTTAATTTGCTCTAACTCACTCAGTTGATTAGAGCCGCATTGTATATCATCAACATAACTTGAATGAAGCAAGGCAAAAGATGCTAAAGGATAGTCATTTTTGTAGCGCTGTGCAAGTTCGATAAGGCATCGTGTAGCTAGGAAAGAAGAACTTTTTAAGCCATAAGTGACAGTTTGCAGTTGAATGCAACGAACAGGATCATGCGGAGATTCACGCCATAAAATATTTTGTAAGCAACAAAACTTGTTTTCAATTAAAACCTGCCTATACATGCTTTTTATGTCACACAATAAAACATATTTATAAGTTCTCAGTAATATAAGTATATCAAACAAATCTTTTTGCACTGTAGGACCATTTAGCAATAAATCATTCAAACAAACTTTATTTTTAGCATTCATGCTAGCATCAAAAACTGCTCTAACCGGAGTGGTTTTGCTTTTACTTAAAACAGGATGATGGGGCAAAAAATAAACATTTCCTTTGTTCAAATCATAGTTTGAAATATCAAAATACTTTCCATGGCCATCTGCTAGGTATTTATCAACGAAATCTTTATACTTTACAAACAATTCAGGATCCTTTGAAAATCTCTTTTCTAAATTATAAAGTCTTAGCAAGGCACTGTGCAAAGAATCACCCAAATTAATCTGATCTAAATCTTGTTTCAATGGCAAAGCAACAGAAAAACGATTGTTTTCTAATTTAACAGATTCCAAAAATATTTCTTCAGCTAATTGCTGTTCAGATGAGGATTCAGTGAATAAAACTGGTACTTTTTCACATTCCCAAAAATTTGACATTGTTTTTTCTAAGTCATTAATATTTTTACAATTATTTTCAGAATAATTAAATGTTTGATCTATAGGATCAAAAGGTGTCTCAGAAGCATTATTATGGAAGCCAAATTTGTTACCTTTAATAGTGACACAAACATTAGAAGATGAGATGTTACCAGCGGAGACAGGCAGGCTGCCTGCTACCACATACCCGAACAATGTATTAACCAGGAAAGGGCCATTTGGAGTAACTGGCAGCGACTCACGCTGCAGGACCTGGAAAAATATGTCACATCCTAGTAAAACACTGATCTCACCCATCTGATTAAACTTCTTGTCAGCTAATTTGATATGTGAGGGGATGTTAAATGTTGAGATGTCAAATGATGTCTGAGGTAGAGAACAAGTAATGTTTTGTACCACACAGCAGGAAGTTTTTACATTAAAGTCACTAATAGAGGAGTACACTGTCACCTCGGCTCTTTTTGATACACTGCTCGTGCCCTCACATACACCTGTGATAGTACGGTTGTCAGTATTGATCTGACAGTCCAATTGACTCAACAAAGCTTCTGATATAAAAGACACTTGGCTGCCGGAGTCCAGCAGTGCCCTGGCATGTATAAATTTACCATTTTTATCAATTAACCTGATAGACACAGTGGGCAGTAACACATCACCCACATGAGAGCCACTTGATAAGGCCACTGTGTTGCTAACAACAGTTGCACTATTTGCCACTTTAGAAACTGTATCAACATGTAATAATGTGTTATGTTGTTGGTGGCAATTTGCACATTTAATTTTTAAATTACATTTCCCTGAGTGGGAATTTAAGCAAGATTTGCATAACTTGTTTTTTGTTACAAACTCAACCCTGTCATTTACTGAAGTTAGTTTGTAAGATGCACATTCATATAGTTTATGACCAGGCTTTTTACAAAACTTACATATTGTTGTCTTGATGGCTGCTACATTGCTGGTTGATTTGGCTGGAGCAGGCCTCTCCTCATTTGTCTCCATAGCTAATGCGCGCCTTTCTAAAAATTGTAACAATTCTGATAATGTGGGAAGAGTCTTTGCATCTCTTTCCAAATGGAAACCTCTCAATGTGTAGGAATCTACTTTTTTACTCAAAATATTAATCAATAACAAATCCCAGTGTTCAACGGGTTGCTTTAAATTTTTTAATGCCGCTAAATGCAAATTGACAAAGGCTATCAGGGACCTAATATTTTGAGATGTGCATTTATTGAATGCCTTGTATTCTAGAATACTATTTATGTGATGATTTACCATTTTTGGAATATTATCATATCTGTCTTTAATCAATTTTAATGCCTCCTGATAATTGTCACCATTTAAAGTCAAGTTTTTGACAATATCCAAAGCCTCTCCCATTAAATATGAGCGAAAGTAGTATAATTTTTCGCATGGGGTCAAACTTTGGTTACTGTCAATCACCGATGTGAACATGTTAATAAAAGGATAGTAATCCACAATGTTGGAGCCATTAAAAGGTTTAATATTTATTGGTGGAAGACGACTGTACTCACCTTTTTCTCTTTGTATACCATTATTTTGGCGGTTTAGTCTGGCGTCCAACAACTCCATGCACTCGTAATATACATCCTCAACCTTGCCGACGTCCTCGCTGTCATCGGCATTGGTATTCAGGATACTTTTGTTTATTAATTCATATTCTTTAAACAGATTAATTAAACGTTCTCTTTTTAAGCGGAGAGCGTCGACACTTGCGGATTCGAAAGAATCCGAAAAACAAAAGTGTTTTAGGCGTGTTATTCCTGCCTTCACGTACCCCCTTTCTAATGTCTTTTCGGCCATGGCTTGGAAATTGAACCACGACTTTATTTACTAAACTTTTATCCAAAATCCCGAAGAGACAAATTTCTAACGACAAGATAAAATGAAACGAACGAATGAAAGACAGTTGACAGATGACAGGACGCCAACTATATAAAAACGCGGGAAGGAACGGAAGAAATGAATGATTTTTATGCACTTAGTGGCGAAACAGAATAAGTCCATCGCCATTAACAAGGGAAGAAGTAAAGAATGATGTCTTCCGGAAGTAGCGCCTATGTTCACCTCGTTCTTCTTGTTCGTTCTTCAACTCGTTCAATGTTCGCTTCTTTCTGCGCCCAACTTCATGGTCTTGCGTTTCGGCGGGGAGACGGCATACGTTCAGCCATTTTGATTCTTCACACGACGAACTTGTATTTTGAGTATTTTTGATAAAATATGATGACTATCGGCACCCGGTCGGTAGATTGATGACGGCACTCAGGTTGTAGTGGGATGACCACCAACGTTCAGTTTTATGAGTAAATTTGCAGCACACCAAACTCCATGTAATATTATAATTTCACGATTTCACTTTTATAGAAAGCTCGATGACCAATACAAATGTTCACTGTCCTCTTCACTTTTATAGAAGGCTCGATGGAACAAAAACAAATGATCACTGTCCTCTTCACTGTTCTAAGTAGAAGGCTCGATGGACCAAAAACAAATGTTCATGGAAACACTTGTTAAATTTCGAATTGCGTATATTGACACATTGGATACACGTTAATTAATTGTAAAACAATTTTGGGGTGGAGGTTATAGACTCCAACGTGCAATCCGTCCGATTCTCTCCAATAGAATGAATGTCAAAAAGGAACGAATGAATAAGTATGAATGAGTGACTGATGTTTGCATTGAACACTTAGCATTAGAACTTCTAAAACGAAGAGTGAACTCAGGTGTCATTCTAAAAAGTTACAATAAAAAGGAATAGTCTGATGTGCATTCAATTTAAGATTTTAAAGTTTCACGTTCCATTTCAACTAAAATATAAAGACACGGGTCTTCTTAACGCCCGAACAGACCTTTTGACCACGGCTGTAGCAGCCGAAACGGCAAGCCGTGAGTACATAATGTAACTCAGTCATAAATGTCGCGTTAAAACCAGTGTCTTTCTATTTTACTGCAGTCAATTGTTCATAGAAGTCATCGAAGAAGCTCTTGCCTTTTATTTTTTTTTATTTTTTTTATGCATAACAAGGCAGTTATTTGACCACTATCGCACCTGATGTTAAGTGGGATGCAGTCTAGGATGGTACATATCTGCCCTGTATATAAGTGCCTATTCACTCTCGCCTTGAAAAGACCGAAGTGCTGGTAGATCCCAAAAGACAAGGCAACTTGCAAAGAGTCCCTTGTATGGGATGGGTCGTTATTAAACTACCCAATCGTGGCCAAAATTAAATAAAGATATTTTCATTTCCTTTCCCTTTTGCAGACTGTACAAATAATTAAACCTGGGTCACATACTCGTACGTACCTCGTAGCGTTCTTAATGAAAATGAAGTATGAATTGGATAGTGCGGGGTCGGGGGCACGCATGCTCGTCAAATATTAATTTAGCTGCTTATTATAATCCTGCGCGACCCGGCCTGTAGTGATGGGACAGATATTTTTAATTACATAATAATTATAAAAGACAATTTTTAGTAGGTAACGTTACCCATTGAGTTTCTTGTTCATTTTGTTCCACATGTATGTAGGGTTACCTTACAACGGGATTTTTGGCCAGAATCAAATGAAAACTTACACTGGTCATCTTCTGTACCGGTAAACAACAACGTAAACGCACAAGACATTTGAGAATCTTAACGTTGTATTAATTCGAGACCACGGCGATTCGGGTGTTATCTGGCATAATTTATTTACTTATATAGAATACAACAGACAAAATTCTTTACATAAAAACCTATCTTACTGGTACTGTACTGTACCCCTACCTTCCCTTGTAATTTAAAGTAGATTTTATTTCGTAAATTAAATTATTACCGTTACAAAATCATTATCCCATCACTATTGTCCCGCGTGCGCCGACTGCCTAATTAAATTACTTACGCCGTTGTTCGCGGGAAATGTTTGTGTGAATTAAAAGCGGTACGGTTTAGCTTTTAAGCTGCGAATGCGGTGCGATGCGGCGCGGCGATGGCCCGACTTGTAATGGCCCGAATAAATGCGGCGGTGGTGACCCGAATAACAATTAACCGAGCTATTAGTTGCTGGTTATAATTTTGGGGACGTTATCAGATAATAGAAGAGATATTTAAATAAATTAGCAGATTGTGGAGTGACAACTCCGTCGCTTTCGGATTTTGAGATTATTTGTTTTTATTTTTTCGGTAAAACCTAATGCTATTATAATGCTCCCTTTTTTTAACTGTACTGTAGATTAATCAGCGCATCATTTTGTATATTTTATTGTACAACTATTACAACAACTACTAATTTGTGGTGTTTGTGGTGCCGTACTTCAATCGTACACATTTTGTTGTACCGGAGTGTCTTACATAGGTATGTAACACCACTGTAATACCTACCTGTGTATCATTTACTTTATTTAGGTCACTGTAGAAGTATATTTTTGATCTCACAATAGGCAATACAATTATGGAATTCATCTTTGTTTCTTAGTTCAAGGACTATCCTACTTGTATATCACTTCAGGGATTTGTAGTACCACTTGAGTGTTGTCTCAAATAGAGGCCTCGCGCACGTATCTCAAACGATACTTGCTTAAAAGTGAAGCAGCAAATTGAAAGCACAGTGTTGAATAGAGCTCTGTGATTGGTTAATGTGTCACTGTGCGTCCACGCGCACTGTGGGACCTCATAGTACCTAATGTTTGTGAATACCTGCGTATACCTATCTACTAACTTAATTTAGACCCGTTTATGAGACGAAGCTCATAATAAAATTCGACTTGAACTTAAGCAATGACATGCTTGAAACTAATTTGTGTAAGTATAATTTTTTAATAAGTACTCGTCCTTATTTCTTAGTCAAGTCCTCGAGGATACTTTTTATCACTTCAGGGATTTATACTCGAGTGTTGTCTCAGAATAGAGGCCTCAATGTCTCACGTCCAGGATAAACAACAAACTAGGACTCAGGTGGGGGCACGAGCCTCTTGGGGTGGTAAAGCCGTAAAGTTCCCATCAAAAACTATGCACTCCGCTGCAGGCCGAGTGCGGGTAGTCTCCAACTGGGTCAATGGGTCCGTGTAATTGGGAGCGAGTGTGGTGTGAGGCATGAGACTTGGCCTGTAGTACTGGACTTGGCCAAGCTTAGATTTTAAGGCTGGGTTGCACTATCTTACTTTAACTTTACCAAAAGTCTGTCAAATTCTATACAAAAACACCGGCCATCGTTATAGTTACGGTTAAAGTTAGATGGTGCAACTCAGCCTAAAATTCTCTAATATCTCAAATCGATGGGTTCCCACCTTAGGCAATACGATTTTTAAAGTTATTTAAAATTTGACGAAGCTTCTTTCTCAGTACTATTTGAAGTATTAATTACTACTTCAGCAATCGAACGAATTAGAGAAGAATATAGGAGGGGAAGGTGTTTTATTTTCAAGACAGTAAGCTATACCCCGGGACTATTCAGGTTGGGTTTCAATGACGCTAAACTTTTAGATCCTGACATTGAGTATAAGAGGTGGGATATGTCTTTAGACACGATCTATAGAGGTCTAACACCAGTTCAGTTTTACGTAGGTACTACTTTACAAACCATATAATAGGGTGAATTTTTATACAAAAAACGCTGCCCTCTAATTACTTATCACAGCAGACATGACTTATTTGTATAACTTTATACATAAACTTGTATCTAAGCGTTAGAACAATGAGGTTCAGTTTCCTTAATGTATATCTACTTTGGTTGCTCCATCACACCTTGACCTAAAGGAGCTTTTAATGACTAACTAGAATCTACCAAACTTCTACTTTACGATACTGGCTGCAGAACTGTACCTGCTTAATTACCAAAGTTGAGCAGTAAGGTATCTTACCCACTAAGGCTTAGGCCAAGTTTCCACCAAGGCGTAGAGGTGCGGAGCGGAGCAGAGAAGTTTTTTGAATAACCAATCAGATTCCATTATTTGCACTTCTCCACTCTGCTCCGCTTCGGTGGAAATGGATCTAGCGGAGAAGTATCTTGCACTTGTTTTTCTATACAATTTGATGCGGAGAAGAGCGGAGAAGAACGAACGGACGCTGACCGTACAGCTCACATATCTCCTCTCGTCTCCGCACCGCTCCGCTTTTCTCCGCTCCACTTTGGTGTAAATAGCCTGTCAGCTTCTCCGCACATTTTCTCTCGTCTCCGTACCGCTCCGCTTTGGTGGAACGGGCCTTAAAGTTTAAGAGCGATTTTAGACGAGATATTTAAAAACAACTTCTCACTGTGTTTAGATAGGACATGTCAAGGAAGGTCAAATGTTTATTAAGCAAATTGTTTTATGTCTAAGAACACTGGAATTTAATAAAAAACAAGCGAAGATGTTACTAGACTTAATTTTGTAGATATTGAGCCTGGAACGGTCTGGAGAAAAATACCCAGCGGTAAAGCTAATCACATAAATGCTTAGGTATGATAGTTCTTATTTGGAAATAAAAGCTCATAATTAGAAAACTATGCATTGTAGAAGCGTAGTGTAAAATGTCCAGGGATATTTATTATTATTTAATTTAAAATTTCATTCGTTAATAAAACAGCGCAAAAGTTTGTTTAGTTGCTGCTGAAACAATAGTGTATTACTTTTAACAAAACCAATAACAGGGGTTTATTTAACTAGTAACTAACAAATAGTTTTCCTATTACAAAATTGGCTTCCTCTCACAAACAATAGCTATCCATTTTCAGTGTATGCGAGAAGTAAATAATATTGAAACCAACATTTTTACCCTGCAGCTGGTGCTGCCAATACATTGAGTGATATTGGCAGAAAATAAGTTTAAAACGTTTTCACAGTACGAAAAATCCGTACTAATATTGTAAATGAGAATGTTGTTCTGTTTGTCTATCTGTTATTACTTTTTTTACTACAAAACACTGAACCAAGATTTTGGCATGTAAATAGACCATAGACCTCTTTCTATGCCTTTTAAAGGCCAATTGTGAGAAATTAACTCGAGCTTTATGTCCCATTATTAGAACAATAAATGATTTGGTATTATTAGATAAGGACATAGATGAAGATTATTGTGTTGTGCCAAATAAACGTTTTTATTTATTTATAAGATGAAATAGAAGAAGAAATGTTCTATAGAGAAAGAAGCAATCATTTCTCATATTGGCAATGTAGAAACTATGACGAGTGTGACGCGCGATTAAGACTTTCAGTGACCGATAGGCTCGGGCGCAACCACGGGCAAAAGCTAGTTCTGAACACAAATTTGGATTCGGACTATTCTGTACAATCTTACAGCCTGTACGAGTATATTGAACTTTATTTCAACGATTAATGACAAGAAAGATGGGATGTTTATAAGCAATTTTATAAAGGTGCTTGAGCTTCTAAGCAATTTTATATCACGCTAGTCATCTCACCGCAAAATCTATAGCAGCATTAAAATGCATAACGTAACGTGGCCTACTACCGCACCTAGTCGAGATTGTACGGACGACAGCACATCAACCTAAACACAGTGGTGTTTTATCTCGTTGTAATACAGGCTATTTTGCAACCAAAATGTATCTAGGTTGATGTGCTGTCGTTGTACTTTACGAGCGGTCGAGTAGAGAGTTATGGTTGCCAGCGCAGCTTCCACAATAAAAGCCGCAAATGGCAGGTATTATGGTGACGGCACACTGATCAGCCACATTCAAATGTCGAGGATAGTGAGATGGTTAGAGTATCATGGACACATTTGAGTACAGGGAGTAAAATTCTATTTCATCATCACATTTGTTTACGAAAGAGATTAGGCATCTTTCCCGCGTTTTCGGGTCCATTTATTGTAATGACTGAATGAAGGTGGATCACGCGATACGGAAAAAGCATAAGTTTATGATGTCATGATGTGTCGTTGCAAGTGATGTGTTGTGTCAAGGTGATGACGTTCATAATGATAAGTATCATTTAAAGAAGATCAACATCATAATTTTAGTTAATGCCAGTCCTCTGCTGGACGCAAGGCAAGAGCTTTACTTAACCCGTTAGACAAAAAGATTACTATAGGTTTTGTATTATTAATAATGAAATGTCCGATATGTGAAATTAAACATGCACCTTTGTTCTTGAAACTAACCTAGGTTTACCTAGAGCAAAGTCCGACTGCGAACATAAAGAGTTATGGCAGAGTCACAAATTACATAAAAGCTGGTTATGGTTATTATGGCAATATCGTTTGTTGCATATAAAAGAGGTTAATTTTATTATAGTAATTTATTATGTACCTACCTAGTTTAAATCGTATAAAATCGCTGTGTTCATTTTAGGGCTTCAAATTAACGACGAAATACACGAATATCGCAGACAAAATGTTTTGTCAAAAGATCCACATATTTCAGAAGTGTCTGAGCATATTTTCCTTTGATGCCACGTAATTGAAGTGTTCGTACTTTATAAGTGTGACTCACAGATAATGAGACCCCAATGTAACCGCGATGCCTATTAAGTACGGCGCAAAGTATTTCGCTCGCGCCCGCACTCAATTAGTGCGCGCTCATGCACAAGCGGGGCTTACGCGGGGCGTTGAGCGGGGCGTAGACGATATGTCATCAAAATTTAAATTGCCGTACGAAATTACAAAATATTGCGAAAAATTCAATCCTTGGGGGAGGCCATTGTCCAGCAGTGGATGTCATTTGCATACCGGTTACCAAAAAATGTTTCCATCTTAAATAAATTGATGGAATCTTGTAAAAGGAGTTCAGGAATAATATTAAGAGTAAAACGAATACGGTGTAAATAATAAGTATTTAATCGATCAATGTATTTCATAATGAATAGTATTTCGGAGCAGTATTTCCACCACTAAACACTTTAAAATACTTCTTCTTTCTTTCCTCAAGACGTCCGTTCACAGCAGAGGTTGGATAGCGACTGACTGTCCGGTGCTCGAATTACAATAAAGTGAACGACCGAATGAGTAACAGAACTTGAATGAGTGAGTGAATCGACGAAGCGAATTGCCGGATCTGACGTCAGTCGATATCCAATACTTTTAAAAATTAAAATTAATTATTGTTTTTTTTTATGTGGTATTTAAATTATTTTTAAATATTTATTAAATATTTTATAAAATTATCCTAACACTTGCTGGTAAAAATACGCCTCGAGAGTATTCAATTTGTGTGGGCCGTTGGTTGTAGGCGCATCTTAACGCTTAATGCACGTGCATATGCGGAGCTGAGTGCAGTGCGTGAAACAGGGCGTAGGCAGAATAATCAAATGTGATAACATCAGAGTCAATGCACGTGATAGATCTTACATGTTTCTCTTCAGAGTTCCTTGCTTCGCTTATTTTGCTTTCCTTGCCTTTTTATATACCTACCTAAGTGAGGATCTTACCGTGTGGGACGTTAACAAAGAAATTAGACGTAATATCAGTGTATCAAATTCAGGAGTCGCCCTATAACCATAAAATTGACGTGCAGGAATGCGTTCCGGACTAAGAGTTGACCTGCCTATGTATATCATAATTAATTAACATGATTATCTATGAATCGTCTATTTGACACAATTCAATTTAGGTTACATACATACGCGTATCGTAATTAGATTTGTACTTTTAAATGTTATTTGATCGGGATTGGACTTTGAGTTTATCCCACAATCTTCGGATTCTAAATGCTTGTTCCCTTTTGCATTCCCCAAGGATATCCACAATAACCGATGCTACGATGCCGCATTCGGGCACTTCCGCAACCGTCATCGGACTGTCTGTCACCGAGTGGTAAGTGGGAAGCATATCAAGCGTAGTATGTCTTCCGGTGGGTGGTCGCTAGCCACTTGAAACTGTCTGTCCCAACAGGGATCCGTTTTATCAGCTAAGTATAATAAGACGACAATACGTCAAGCTAACACTAGTATCATATTATGTCACACACAATCACATCACGAAGGTATGTACCATCCTAGACTGCATCTCACTGAACAACTGGTGTGATTGTGGTCAAATACCTGCCTTGTTCCGCATTAAAAAAAGATTTTGGTAAAAAAAATGTAGTCTTATGTGTCGTAGATTGGTTTTTAAAGACGTGTTTTCAGAACCAAACTCCGATAGCATTGAGTTCCGCACCAGGCTCCGCATATGCATGGCCGCGGCCTTACATAAACCGCTCGCTTCCTTTGAGCGCGGGAGCGTTCAGTTGGGAGTTACTAATTATGACACACCTAAGATACCTTGCGCGGTGTACAGGTAACGAACATTTTCATGCATAGTACTCGTATGTCAGGTGCTATTCTCAGGAACTACTCGTCCGATTTGAAAAAAAACTTTTGTGTGTTGGATAGCCCATTTATCGAGGAAGGCTTGGCTGTAACATCATCCTATAACCCATTCGTTCCCAAACTTATTTGAGACACACCCCTTTTCGACCATACAAAAAATTCTGCGCCCCCCCCTTCTCCACTCAAGATTATTTATTGGTCGTATCGAGCAGTCTGGAATGCATTCTCTCAGCGGTCGCAGGTTTTTTATACTTAATTACACAGATGGCCCCCCTTTAAAGGTCTTTGCGCCTCCCCTGGCAGGCGCGCCCCCCACTTTGGGAACCAATGCTATAGCCAATAGGGGCGGAGCAGTAAAGAAAAGTGTTGCAAAAACGGGAAATATTATTCAAACTATTTTCCCGCGTACGAAGTCGCGGGCACATGTAGTTTGATATTATGAACAAATTCCTACTGGAAATTGTAGATGAAAAAAGAAAGTCAAGTTATTATGAAAAAGGTATTTTGTTGAATTAATTAAAAGCTTTATCACTTCGTTAGGAGTAAGTAACAGTCTGTTCTCTCTTCTCTCAAGTACACTTTCGTTGTAATTTCTTAATTAAATTGTGGCATAAGCTTCACGTTATTGTTGTATCGTTAGCGAGCATAATTAGTGTCGCTATGGGCCATTAGTATTATAACTATGTCATAATTAAACATAGTTGCTTTGACTAACCCTTTGCTTGTTAATTCACATAAATGATAAAACACCTACTTAATTAACCTTAAGCAGGTACTTCACCTGCAGCACTTCAAAAAGTCCACAAGTAATTTTCAACATTACTATAACTGACATAAAGTTTAAAATGTTTTAAGAAATTGGATATTTAGTGGTAGCTTACTGATAGTACAAAAGTCACATTGAATTTTTCCATGTTAATCTGCACTAATTATAAAGAAGAATTTGATTGTTTGTTTGAATTGAAAAGGCTCAAAAACTGAACATGGGCTATACTCGTAGAATATTTTCAAAAGCAGCACAAAATTCGCCGAGTCAGTTAGTCGCGTATTAATTGTAATAAAACAAATACTTGGAAAATTACTCGTTCAACAGCATTTTCCCCTATAACATACAATAAGGTTTGGAGAGTTTTCCTTATCCCCAATTCATAAATGGCAATTACCGAATTGTCCGAAAATTATATTAAATTTTAACAAGACCCGCCGCCATCTTGGGGAATAACAACGTATATCTACGTAAGTGGATTACGTACAGACGAGGGCACGTCAAGCTGAATACTGGCATCTTGTGTAGTTGTAGTACTCTTACTATTGATATTGTAACAAAAATGTATACTTTCATGTGCTGTCGTCCGTACAATGTACAGGGTGGGTCAAAATTTTTGCAAATAGCAACGCTTGATTTCTTGGAAATGGTTCGAGTTAGGGACGAGGAGCGACGAGAAACTGTGCACAATTTCATGAATTTTTAGTCACCAAGGAGTGTTTCACGGGACAACAGCGTGCTTTTTGTGTATTTTATTTTATCAAGGCAATGATTTTTATGGAACCCTTTTAGGGACCGTTGCTTTAGTATAAAACAAATCGACAAAGAATATTAAACAAACATTTTGATACTGCATTTTCAGTTGCAAAAGCACGTTGTTGTTTCATGAAGCGTTCTATAGTGACTAAAAATTTATGAAATTATGCATAGTTTCCCATCACCCTCACGTCCCTACCTCTAACCGTTTTCCAGAAATCAAGCTTTGTTATATGCAAAACTTTTTGGCCCAACCTGTATTGTTCCTCGTACCAGCCAAGCCCCATCAAGGGAATCTTGTTACCAATTAGCGTTATAGATATTTGATCAGCGGGTGCTAGACATAATTAATATAATTGTGCGAGTCAATTAAATAACCGTGATCGTTATTGACAACTGCATATAAAAACATCTTTATAGTTAGTGGAATAAGAACAGTTTTGGCGGTGCAGTTACACTTGGTGAGGTAACGAAAACTATTTTGTTGAAGTTGTAGCGCTATTATTATGTATTACATGTATCTATGCGACACGTTGTATGTTTGAAAGTACTGTCATATTTTATGTAGGTGTTTACAAAGTGTTAGAAGATGAAAAGAGACCAAGGAAACTGAGAGAGTAGTGAGATATTGTAACTACTGATGTGCTGCATCCCGATTTTTTATACACTTATCTGAATATAATTGTAAGTACTCAATACAATTCTTTTAAATCTGTATCTTAATTACTCCACATAAATAAAGAGAAAGTAATCACTAGTATTTCCAAACATTTTCTTTACTTACTTATAATTACTCCGATTAGAAAGATTACCTTCTCAAGTAATGATTAAACTCATGATAGAGTTACGGTTTATTTCATTACTATTGCTCGTGTAGCTCTTTGTAAATAACTCTCTACAACCGCTCTACTTTAGTAATAATTCGACCATTGGTAAAACACACATTAAACAACCGCATCACAGGTTGATTAATAAATTAACCTTTCCCTTAGGCTTAAAGAAATTAAGGGCAAATTAAACGAATTACCCGCCAATTTGCGTCGGTCAATCTTCTTTTTCGCGACACGTTCTTCAAAAAGCAAAGGTAAAAGTGGACGTAGGACACATCACTATACATTTTTTCTGGAAAATAGCTTCTATTTCGACTGCATAAGGTGTTAGTGTTAGGTGTGTTGTCTGTACAATCTCTTAGAACCCGGGGCGAGTATGTAAATAAATACATTAGGGCGGCTCCGCCCTTGACAGGTTGGAATTCAATTTAATGGCCGGGACCCACATTACGGGACTCTCACGGCTTTATCTTTGCTCTACGTGTATTTTCAGAGATTGAACTGTTAATTTTTTCTGGGAAATTAAATATTGAATCTATTTCTTTATTGCATACCACACTAAACTCACAATTTAAGTAAATTTTAAAAACCTTAAGTATCATCTGAGTTGCACCAACTTATTTTAACCGTAACTATCGCCCGTATTCACAAACGATACTTACTTAAGTGAAGCATCAAATCAAACGCACAGCGTTGAATAAAGCTCTGTGATTAGTTCGTGTGTCACCCTGTCCACGCGTACTGTGAGACCTCATTAGGCCAGTAGAATTAAACACAAAAATTGATTAAATCGGAAATAATTCCTACAAAAGATTTTTTGCTTTAATGGCTTCATTGGTTGCCCATTAAGACTCTCCTAAGTTTTCGACTTCGACGGAGTTGTGCTTAAGTGGTGGGGGCCCCCGAAAGGGGCGTTTTTTCGGTTTTCCGGTTATACCGCGTAAAGGACTTACCCTATCGAAAAGTGGTCTTCATGACGGTTAAAGGGCACTTAATCCTGCATTAAATAAGACCAAATTCATATGTTTTGGACAAACCGTTCTCGCGCTAAAGTTCGGCAAAGTAGAAAATATACGTATAATTAATGACCCTCTCCACGTCCAATGGCTTGTTACCCACATGCTTCCAAGCCTTGTGAAGGGTCGCCTTAACCAGTGTAACCCTAACAAGGCTCACGAGTTTGATTCGCTTATCCTTGTTCGTCCCAGCCGTTCCTTAACTGCGGTTGCTGCACCTCTTCCTGGCACTCTCCTGAACGACTCTGTGTTACCTAATGTGGCTGCCCCTCTTCCTTGTACCCTCCTGTACGATTTCATTGCTTTGCCATATGCCTGGTCCAAGGTTCGACGCCACAAAATCAAGTTCGTACGAGTGAAAATAGTTTAAATACTATTTCCCGTGCTTGCAACATTTTTCTTTACTGCTTCGCCTCTGTTAGTCGTAGAGTGATTGTATATATCTTATAGCCTTCCTCAATGTATGAGCTATTCAACACAAAAATAATGATTTCAATCAAACTAGTAATTCTTAAGATTAGCGCGTTCAAACAAACAAACAAAAAACTCTTCAGCGTTTTAATATGAACTTGTTGTTGTTGATTTTTGGCGTCGAACCTTAGACCAGGCATACGGCTAGGCAACGTAGTCATGCAGGAGGATACAAGGAAGAGGGGCAGCCACAGTAGGTAACACAGAGTCGTTCAGGTGAGTGCCAGGAAGAGGTGCAGCAACCGCAGTTAAGGAACGGCTGGGACGAACAAGGATAGGCGCATCAAGCTCGTAAGCCTTGATAGGGTTACACTGGTTGAGGTGGCCCTTTTCAAGACTTGGAAGCCTGTGGGTAACAAACCATTGGACGTGGAGAGGGTCATTAATTATACGTATATTTTCTACTTTGCCGAACTTTAGCGCGAGAACGGTTTGTCCAAAACATATGAATTTGGTCTTATTCAATGCAGGATTAAGTGCCCTTCAACCGTCATGAAGACCACTTTTTGATAGGGTAAGTCCTTTACGCGGCATAACCGGAAAACCGAAAAAATGCCCCTTTCGGGGGCCCCCACCACTTAAGCACAACTCCGTCGAAGTCGAAAACTTAGGAGAGTCTTAATGGGCAACCAATGAAGCCATTAAAACAATAAAATCTTTTGTAGGAATTATTTCCGATTTAAAAGCTAATTCTACTGGACTACATGGTAATGTTTGTGAATACGGGCGTATGACAATGACCGGTGTTTTTGTATGGAGTTTGACAGATTTTTGACGTTTGTCTAAGTTAAAGTAAGATGGTTCAGCCTAAGTTAGAAAAAATAACAAAATTTATCAAAAAAATTAAGGAATAATGTTGCAAGAAATCTCTAAAGGCTCAAACAATGCAACGCGACGTGAGGGTACACGTTACGTTTACAATTTGATTGTCGTCCGTCACGCTACTACGCATTTTGTATGGAATCGAAATACAGCAACGCTCCTAACAACGCTCTCGAATAAAGCGGGGTGACAGCATGACTTGACAGCGAGACGATTTGACAGCTTACAAACGTCAATTGTTTGGAAACCTCACGTTGTATTCACGTTGCGCCACAGTCGCCCCACCTATTTGCCAGAGGTTTCAAACCACTAGAGTTATTAAAACCTTAAAACCTATTTACAACTGGCCGGTAACAAGATTTTCTCGCGCGAATAGACAAGGACTCACAATGAGTAAGGAGTCTAAACTTTTGTTTGCAAACTTGAATACGTTCAATATTTGCTTCCCCTCCTACCAGGTTATTCAGAACGTGTACAAACAAGGGTTAGAGCGCGGTTATACAATGAGCTTAGCGCGGGCGGGACAGGGTTTATACAGCTATACCATATCTACGAGCATATCATATTGTGGTATCCGTATACATAGATAACAACTAGCCTATACTATAGTTAGTAGGTATAGTTCGTTCGTTTCAGCCGAAAGACGTCCACTGCTGGACAAAAGCCTCCCCCAAAGATTTCCACAAAGACCGGTCCTGCGCCGCTCGCATCCAGGCACCTCCCGCGACCTTCACCAGAACTTCGGTCCACCTAGTGGGAAGCCTGCTCATGCTACGTCTTCCGGCTCGTGGTCGCCACTCAAGAACTTTCCTGCCCCAGCGGCCATCAGCTCTACGAGCTATGTGCCCCGCCCACCGCCACTTGATTTTAGCGATTCTGAGGGCTATGTCAGTCACTTTGGCTCTCCTACGGATCTCCTCATTTCCGATTTGATCACGCAGGGAAACTCCGAGCATAGCACGCTCCATCGCCCTATAGGTGACCTTGAGCCTTCTTATGAGGCCCATAGTAGGATTTACCAATCGGAGTAGGAGACATCATCATCAGGTCATTTAGTATCTATTGCTGGAGCACGACCCTCTCTAATTTTTTTACCAGAAGCTTGGCAAATGGAGGAATGGAGGATTAGGCTTATACTCCCCATGCTGGACAAATGGGTTGGGAGGCCTGACGCTGCCTATGTTTCTTAGTCGCCTTTTACACCATAGGAACTTTTACGGGAAGAATGGGAGTGGACCTATTTTACTCTGGCATAAGGCTGTTACATCTTATGAAGGTGTGATTTGACGAATTGATGCGGTATTTACCCGACTGCGCCAGAAGGAGGGTTATGTTTTTTGAGTGTATGTATGTGGGTATGTACCTATGTATATTTCTTTGGCACGGCCTACAGCCTAAACGGCTCGACCAATTTGTCAATGCGTGAGAGGTGTCGTTAGATTCGTCTTAATCGTAAGAGTGACACTGGCTATATTAAAATTGGAAAAAATCACAATGGCGGATTTTAGGCGGTGCCATATTGGCGGATGTTGCCATATTTGCAATCAAAATGCACATTTTACCAAAGGCAACTTTTCACTAATTTATAGTGCTATTATACGCTCCGCATGTCAATAAACGCGGCCTTAGGCATCGACGATATTCTATACACCACGGACAATGTTTGCTGAAAGTCGGATTCTAGAGCTTAGGAAATTCTACGATATCGTTCTGAGAACCTGTCAGATAGATGTTTTGAATCAATATAATTATTTTGAAGTTGAAGCTATAGCTATAGCTATAAGAAATAGATTTTCAGAACTCAAATTTCTGAGATATACTATGATTTTAATTCTATTTAAATATTTTGTCGAAAATGAAGACAGCAAAATGCAAACTCTATTACATATTACCTACATAGTATACCAATCTATACTTCCATACTAATATTATAAATGCGAAAGTAACTCTGTCTGTCTTGCTTTCACGCCTAAACCACTGAACCGATTTTGATGAAATTTGGCATAGAGATAGTTTGAGTCCCGGGAAAGGACATAGAATAGTTTTTATCCCGGTTTTTGAAACAGGGACGCGCGCGATAAAGTTTTTCTGTGACAGACAAAATTCCACGCGGGCGAAGAATTAACACAGTAGATAACATATACTGTGGCATTAATATCATCATCTAATAAATTAGGATCCTGATCCAATCATGCCTTTCTGACCGAGCAATATAACAAGCAATATTATTGAATAGCTCACTCCCTAACAAAAGGAGGACCCTCCAAGATCTTAGTTTGTTATTATACGTCTGAAATCCAGCGGTTATGCCACCTGAAATTATGCTAACGCTTCAGCTCTTATTTCAAAGACATAGAGTCTAAAGTTACACAACTCGTAGCAGGCTCTAAATGCTTTGAGTACAATGGACCCATAACTTTGGAGGCGACAAGTTTGCTTTAGTTTGAAGAACCAATCGTCGACTTGATTCCGACATTGTTCACTATCTCTTAAACAAATAGTCAGTGAAGTTAACTGCCTTTAATAAAACAAGTTTATGTGCTACAAAACCTCTGTTGAAATAAAATACGTTAATTTGAAATTATGTGAACCGATGACAATGTTACCAGTTAGTGTTAATAATATAAAAATCATTATTTAGTGAATTTTAAGGTTTTTTATTTTATAGGTACTTATGTTATAAACATTTTTTGAATATTCTCGTCAGTTTATGATATTATCAGTTTTTACAACGGACACAATAAAGAAAAAATGGAGAATCATGTTTAGTGGACTCTTTAAACCAGTAGCCTCGATCCACCAGTAAATTGGTTGGCAAGAACATAAACTTTTCTAAATTACGATGTTCAATTGTTTTTACAAAACAAACAACCTTGGCCAGTAGCAAAAAGTGCTCTCTACGGCTTATTAAAAAGAAAAACGAATTCTCCGCGCATTCGAAATTTGATTTGAAAAAGCATCGGGAATACCTGACGAACGTCGTAAACAATAAATTCCAGGAAAATCCGAATCCTAGTTGGCAGCGCGAAATAAAGAAGCGGATTATAGAGTCGGCGAAAATTCGATGAAAGGAAAATGAATACGCATATCCTCTTACGAGTGGGTAATATACGTATAACGGCTTTGATTCAGCTGAATATGTTTATTATTTACTCATATATCGCTTTCAGGGAAAAGTGAACGTGGGTAGGTAGAGTCAGTCTGTAATTTATGTGTTTGATTGTAAGAATATTTGGGTTTACTTTAAATTTACCTATTTAATAATTTAAATTTAAAAAATGTTTTGTTGACGGGGGTTTTACCTAAAACAAAGTCAATTACATAGACCAAATTAAAATCGATTCAATTAGTTTCACTATGGCCGGATGGAAAAAAAAGTAGAAAACATGTTCCGTGGCGCTTATCAACCCAGTGGACTGAAATAATGAGTTAAATTGGTATCTGATTTTTGTGCTAATACTCGAAACACACGAGTGTAAACCAAAAATAGGCTTAACATCCAATTTCTAGTCTAGGCCGTCTTGTGTGTGTGTTCAATTTATCGGTAACGGTACGAAATACACGCAGAAAGAAACTCGATCTACCCTACAATGTAATACCGAAGCTTCTACCACTGATAGACCTGCCTATACATTTATATTATCATCTCTGACCCTCTGTTATTATCTTGTAATTAATTTTGTTATTAGTGCAAGATGATATAATTTTCTCAAGGGACTAGTCAACCTTTACTAATTTGGGTCATTTTACGGACAGTCACGGAAGGGATTTTGCTGCTGAGAAATTTTAGTCTTGATAATCTTAAACTGTTGGCGTTTAAGAGCCAAAGCACACGATGCGCTGCGGCAGCGATGCGACACTGGAGCAGTGTCGCTGCGTCATCTTACATAGAAATATTTGTGGTGGGCACACGAGCGGTACGGAGCCGCGTCGCGCGATACGACGAAATCTTTGCGATGTGTATCCTGTGCTTTGGGCTTTGGCTCTTACGATACCGACATAACTGGCATGCATGTATGTATACGTTTAATGTGAATGTACCTTTATTGAAGTTCTTATACCAGGAACAGTTCATTCGTGCTCATACAAAAACAGTGCCCTTCAAATATTTGCGCGCCAATTTTATTTTATTTGTTAACAATGTTTTCATTTTGAGAGAACTGTACGTGAAACAACGCGCCTCATTACATGGAAAATTTTATGTTTTTTCATAATTAAATTAATACAAACAAGCGTTAGGTTTTTAGGAATTTTTACATATTGTTTGTTAGTGATTTTAAAGGCTCGTGCTTTTTTGTCTACCATCGTGTAGATTGTAACAATCCTAATATTAGTCTTTAAGAGCCAACACAAACTCCTAAATAAAGAACATTCTTATTTTAACTGCCCCATTTAGTACAAACGGATTCCTAAAAAAATATTTACTTACAAAATATAAGGCAAACTGTACCATGATAGCAAAAAGTCGTTCTCATTTATTATTTTCAGGTCAAAGTAAAGAGAATTTGAGATAAAAAGTGAATAGAAATTTCCCTAAAATGACCAGCATAATTTGATCTCTGTAGAGTCGAAAATAATTTAGACACGAGGCTCAGGAGACTCTGGTTAGGTAATTAAACGACCGTACCTCATTATCGCAATAAACTAATAATATCTAATTAATTATCTCTTAACTTCCAATCGGAAGTTGCTGGGAAATGTATTTTCTTGGGAATTTATTGGCTGATCGGATAATAAGCATAAAGTTGCCATTTTCGATGTAATAATTCGATTTATTGAAGGTGTTATTATCGATATGAATAAATAATATTTAGTTATTTGACATCATGTTGACATCAATTGACATGCTTTTTGTGAGCTGTCCAAACGTGATCCCTTTGAACCAAAAGACTAACTTAATGTTTACAAATGAAATAATGAAAACACGCGAGAAAAAAAATTGAAGCAGTTTTGAGGTCAAATTTTGGAAAATAATAAATAAAACCAAAAATATCATAAAAAAAGTAGCTCACTTAGGGTCAAATGGGCGAACTTGTATTCTTAAAATGACCTTACCTATACACCCACAAAGTTTGTCTAACCTTTCGCCAAACACCCTGTATACATACTACCAAGAAATCTTCAGATGTAGAAAGCTGACACTGTCAGGTATTCCTTGGAGCTACATTAGGTATATTTGAAGTTAGGTGTGTTTCGAGGAATACCTCGACTCTTTAATGACACGTGTCATGGGGCTTACTTACAGTTATGTATTCTGTGCCGAAAAATTAGATAGGTATCCTGTGCCTTAAAGTTATGTATCCTGTGCCTTAAATTGGTCAAAGATTTCATCCCATTTAAAACATCTCATATGGAAACCATAGAAACGTTTTCAATTTACTACATTTTTGAATAATGGCCCCTAAAAATAATATACAAAGCTCTTGGGTATCTACGGTCGACCTGGTTCGGTGGGCATTTACGGTATGTAAATATATTCTGAATACCTGTTTTGTAATAAAAACATTGTTGTCTATGGAAAAATGGTTTTCGGAAAACGAAAACAGTATTGTTTATGAGATATTTTCACGGTAAGTAGGTGTAGGTGTTTTAGGATCGTATTATGAAACGGGCAACGTAGGGGTTGTGGAAATCTTTGGGGCAGGTCTTTGTCCAGCAGTGGACATTTGGTTGGGACAGTGTAAACAAAGCTCTAAACCGAATTCAAGATCAAGTAGAGAGTCAAGTTTGGTTGATTATGAATTGATTTCAGAGTCATATAAACATAATTATTATATTAGAAAATTACAATTACTTTAGTGTAAATTAAATAAATTCAAGCCTGTGGCCCTTGGTTAAAACCACAAAACTTAGATTGCAATTGAATAATAATTAGGTACTTATCATCAACTTTTTAGTGTTTTGTAACAACATAATGTAGTATTATTAATCTTAGTAACAAAACAGATTGCATTTTCTTTAAAGACGAGGAAGAATAAGAAAGGGATACTCAAAATCTTTGGAACTTTTTCAGTAAAGGCAACACACCAATACCTTAATTGCCTACCTTTTAATTTTAATTTTTAATGTGAAGCCTAGGTATTTTGTTCCTGACTGTACCTACAAAGTTCGCATTGCTCGACAGCCGTTCGGAAAAAATGGCTCAGTTTATTAAAATTTCATACGAGGCCTTTTAATTCCCTTTTTATTTTTCGTCATTAAAATCACTTTTTTACAGCGAACTTCATTTAAATCTGTTTCAAACACTAAATTATGGTTATGGTACGCAACTTTTTCAAAATTACAAAGGCTTTTTTCCCGGAATATCTATAAATACCTCCAGTCGATTCGGCATAAAGTTTTGTATCGTATTGAGTTTTGTGATACTTTGATTTTATTTTGTTTGGAGAACAAATTGTGTTTACACAAACTTAGCCATACCTATGGCTATTATAAGTATGTATGAATACCTTTGAAATAAATAAAGAAAAACAGCAGGTAAAGTTACGGGCGAAAGCTTGTTTGCATATTTAATTTACCCAAACCAAATAAGTAGGTAGGTATTCTGAATGAATACACCTACGAGATCACTATATTGCTACCCTCAGAAAACGTATTATGGACTGACATGTAATAAGGACGCCGCAACAAATTTTCCCTAAGGATTGAGCCATTTTGTGCGAGCCAAAATAGGCATCTAATATTGTTCAAGCAAATGTAATAATGTGTGTTTGTTGGGATTATATTAAACTTCGTTATTATTTAGGCAATAGACAAAAAATGCTTTTTATAATCTGTGAAAACGCGATCTCTCCATAAATATTTGTATCTATGCCAGATCCAGATGGCGTTGGAGAGACTTCTACTATTCAATGATTCAAAATCCAATGATTGTTAAAGTTGAGGGTATGAATTGGCCGGCGGTTTCAACAGCTGTTGTACCGTTTTTTGTATAACATAGATTCAGTTATGTAATTTGTATCTAATATAAGTTTGTTATCCACCATTTTTCTGCCGGCATGTTTTTAAATTAATTTTTTACAGATAAAGAGGTCGATATTGCATATGTTTACCCACTACAGGTATATTTGAAGGGTCGATATCATATAATATGACGGCACGGTCCGATGACCCCTAACGAAGTTACTCCAGCGGCCTAATGGCGAGCGGGCATGTTAGCCTCCGGGCCTAGGCGAATCGATCGCGATATTGGCTCTATATCTACACTAATTTACAGTCTAAGAAAGATCTAGAAGCTTGTTCCCACTTCCCAACGAGTTACACCGAAACGAGTTACTCTTTAGGAAAAAATTCCTATCCAGTCACATTGTTACTGGTTACCTTTAATCTATACTAATATTATAAAGCTGAAGAGTTTGTTTGTTTGATTGTTTACTTGAACGCGCTAATATCCGGAACTACTGACTGGTCCGATTTGAAAAATCCTTTCAGTGTTAGATAGCCCATTTATCGAGGAAGGCTACATCACGCTACGATCAATAGGATCAGAGCAACAATGAAAAATCTTGCGTAAACGGGTTTTCACGCGTACGAAGTCACTGGCACAGCTAGTATCAGGACAAAAAAGTTTTAGTTTTAGTTAAATTACATTAAAAATCAAAATACCTATGTAATCTACCTACTGTAAGAAAATACATATTACAGTGTGACCGATGAGTAACGGTGTGACATAATGGGATTTTTTTCCCAACGAGTAACAGTGTTACTCGTTTCGGTGTGACTCGTTGGGAACAAGCGAACGTATTCTAGGAGTCATAGAGTTGGGTGTTGCTAAGTAAAATTTTTAATTCATTTTGTCTCTTAATAGATGGTACAGTTCCCAGAATATCTAGGAGCTAAGGAGTTGGATGTTGCTAAGTAAGGTAAATTAGGTATTGAGGTATAATCCATTGGTATAGCTAGGGCATACAAAGTGTTACATTTCAGTATCTTAACTAAGTTTGTTTGGTAAATCCCGCGTAGTCGCTGACCCAATTTTGATGAATTTTGGCTTAGAGATTGATTATACTTTGGAGTTTGAGAAGGATATACTAAGTACAGACCACGTAGGTATGATACGAATGAAAAGCTGGCTTCAACTTTACACGTATAAGTGCTCGAAAAAGGGCCTAACTTAAAAGTTTTGTATTTAAATCATATATAAATAAAGTATAAAAAATACACATAAAATAAATATATTGGATTACTAATGTTTGGCCAAAAAACGTTTCCCAAATTATCACATCGCAAACAACGTTTCGCAAATTTTCATTTGGCAATTTCTCATTTGGCAAAACAACTTATTGCAAACTTTTAATTCGCAAATGTCGTTTTTGGCATATTATTGTTTAGCAAATTATTGTTTGGCAAAGTATGTTTTGCCAAATGTTTCATTTGGCAAAAATATTTCACGATAAACTATTTACAAAACAATTTGATTGGTGCATAGAATGGAATACAAATTAGCTTGTGGTTATTATTTTGTTTAGTGGGTAGTTAATATAATTTTTTTTTCTAAATAAATTTTCATATTTCACTTATTATCGAAATTTCCAAATGATTCATTAACAATAGAGATGATTCTAGCGCTCGGCGGCCGCTGCCGCGGCACGCTTCGCTCGCCTTCGCGCATTAAGGGTCACTGTTCTAACCTAACCTAACCTACTATTTTCTACAATACCTACTTTTTGCAACCATACTATTTTCTGCAATCTCTCTGTTTTACATAAAATTATTGTGAAAACCATGACCATGTGCCTTATGCTTTGATTTGTGGGTAACGGTGGGTACTCGTAAGTATGTGAAGTGTCAATTTGACCAAGCAAATTATTTGGGATATAATATTTGGCAAAATAAAACATTTGCTATATAAACATTTGCCAAGTAAAATTTGGCCAAATGTTAATTTGACCAAATGAATTAGTTGCGAAAAGTACAGTTGCTTAAAGTTTATTTGGGAAATGAAACTTTGGCGATAAGTTGTTTGCGAAGTGAAATTTGGCGAAAAGTAATTTGGCCAAACGGAAGGATACCAAATATATTACTAGCCGCACACCCCCGCTTCGCATGGGCAGATATTGTATTTAACAAAAAATTTAGTGGTTTCGGAGGCTATTCAATATAATAATATTATAATAGACGTATTACTATAGATAGAAGTTTGCGTAGTATTGTTAGCTAAGCAACGTTATATTGTCAGTGATTAATTTACACACATTACAACTGATAGGTCTCGCACTTAAAACAAACAGTGCCCGATGTATGGGAGCGGCACGGGTGGGCGATTTTGTGATTGTCAAACTTCAGCGAGACTTCAGATTTGTATGCCCTGTCACATCATAATATAGATGACCCACGCTGTACTGTCCCACCAAACTCAATGACAGGGGGGCGCTACCATCGTTCAACTATATGGTTTCCAACATGGCCAAAATCGGAACCAGCGATCCGGTATTGACGGTGGCGCCCCACTGTCAATGTCATGCATAGGACAGTTCAGTATTTTGGAACTATACAGGGTGGAAACGATAAGTGATCTCATTCGATTATTTCTAAACTATACAAGATATCGAAAAACTGATTACTAATCCTGAAAGTGCTTCACAAGCTCTATCTAACGGTACCAATATGAGGTTACAGAATTAACTGGATCTCTCCGAAAATTTAATGGTTTCAGCTTCCATACTAAATGTATGCCAACCAAACAATAATAGAAGTATTTCATTTTTTTATTAAATAATAAACACTTAAAATGAACTCGTGATTGCCTTCTTATTTAAAATTATTCTTAGAAAACATTGGTTTTAGGCTTTACCTGCTATAATATGTAACAAACATGAGTGCCATTACTGTGGCTGTACTAAATGTATGGAAGCTGGAAACATTGAATTTTCGGATAGATCCAGTTTATTCTGTAACCTATTATTGGTACCGCTAGAAAGAGCTTGTGAAGCACTTTCAGAATCATTAATCAGTTTTTCGATATCTTGTATAGTTTAGAAATAATCGAGTGAGATCACTTAACGTTTCCACCCTGTATGTCCATGTCACCCATCTCGTGCGCTCCCATACCCAAGGCACTGATAGAGTTAAGTACTAGACCTATCATTATTATGTAGAATACTATGTGAGTTCACTGACATATTGCTCGTATAATGTTGCAAGCAGGTCGAAAGCAAAATTTCCTTCAAGCAAGACGTTTACACGCTCAATGGGCATAGTTTTTGCGCCCATTTGCCAAACCGGGCCAAGTCGAAACTAGTTATTTTTAGGGTCCCGTACCCACATTCTGTCAACGGGACTCTTTAATCTATTACTAAGTCAGTCTGTCTTTTTGTACAGTCAGCGTTAAATAGGGCGTAACACCTAAAATAGGTACCCAAAAATATCGCAATACGCCTTTTACATTACTATGAGGTCTCACAGTGCGCGTGGACGTACAGGGTGACACATGAACCTCCAAAAGCTATATTTAACGCTGTGCGTTCGATTTGCTGCTTCACTTAAGCAAGCATCGTTTGTGAATACGGGCGTTTATTCTTAGGTAAGGAATATTAGACAGAATGATCGCCTTAATTTTCGATTTTAGTCAAGGATCCTCCCATTTTAGTTACAACTCTTCCTCAAACAAAATACTGATCTTATCACATGTGTGCCGACTCACACTTCACCGTTTTTTAGATCACTCCAATCTAATGCACTTTGTTTTAGTGTTCGTGCGTGGGAACTTTTTGCAAGGATTGCGTGTGAATAGATACTTATTTGTATTTTTTAAAACCACATTTATTATCTCCATACCACAATATTTGCCACACATACAGGTGACTTTGTTAAGAGTATTTTTTTTAAATAAGCTCTATCTTAATTTAACAATAAAACTTTATAATATAACTTAATAACTACAATAAAACTTAATTAAAAAAAAAACATTTTGTTTTCTTTAGGTAAATCGATTAAGTTACTTACATCGATTCTGTGTTGCTCTCAAAAATTTGGACACATTGCAAAGTCACCCTGTATTGACACAGAGACTGGTCATAATACCAGAGGCAGATTAGACTAAAAATATTCGTAGTAAAATAGGACTTATTACTATGTTATAAAATAGTGTCTAGCTTGAATCCATACTTCTATACTAATATTATAAGTGCGAAAGTAACTCTCTGTCTGTCTTGCTTTCACGCCTCATCCACTGAACCGATTTTGATGAAATTTGGCATAGAGAGAGTTTGAGTCCCGGGAAAGGACATAGGATAGTTTTTATCCCGGTTTTTGAAACAGGGAAGCGCGCGATAAAATTTTTCTGTGACAGACAAAATTCCACGCGGGCGAAGTCGCGGGCGGAAAGCTTCACCCATACGTAGCTCACGGTCGGCCGAGAAATTGGCACCGTTCATTAAAAAATAACCAGAACATTTTTTGCATAATGTCAATTAGTTTATAATTCTAATTTAAATGGCTAAACCTGTCTCTTCATTCACTTCATTAGACATGTGGACGTTTGTAGGTGTTCAATTAAAAACTAGTTTTTGTAATGAGCAAAAAGTTTTTTGTGCTAATCATGTGACATAGCAATTACGTGACTATCAAGGAGATTTGTGTTGTTTGATTAATGTAAAGGCTTTTTAACCACCGGATATTGGTAGATTTAACATTAATATTTGATACCTACCATGATAGAAATACTTTTTGTTTTGGTAAACCACTAAATACATGTTATTATTGTGCGTGCGACTTATAAAGTTGAGATAGTACCCAAAATATATTTTTAACTCTTTGATTAACTTTATTGCTAAAACACTTTGGCTGGGTTGCACCACCTTACTTTAATTTTGACAAACGTAAAAAATCTGTCAAACTCCATACAAAAAGCACCGGTTATCGCTATAGTTACGGCCAAAGATAGGTGGTGCAACTGAGCCTTACACAGAAGGGTCGTGGTTTCGAGTCCTTTGTGAGGCAGATTGTTTCATGTGAAAATTCATGAAAGTAAACAATATCATATCAATTTGTGGTTAACCGTGGACATTAATGAATCATAATATAACTATTTTATAGCACATAATAATATTCCTATTTGAGGAAAAAGAATGGGTAAACTTATTAATATCATTAGCTACTTAGATTGTTTATTAGTTTGATATCTAGATAATAGAAAAATATCAGTTGTTTCAAGTTTAATCCTTTTTAATAACAAGATATAATTAAATCTATTTTATTATTGCGCAAAAGCATACTTAAAATAGCTTCCTAATCCATTATGTTACGCCATTAAATAAATAAGTACAAAAAGAAAAACCATCTTCATTAGAATTTGGAGTCAACTGCAGGTCAAGAAGATTTTTTTGAATGCTTGTTACCTCAAAACTCGTCTTTTCTGTTTTGGGGCAATTTCCTGTTAACTAGATGACTATATATCATCAAAATCTGTCAGCCAACCTAAGATGAGGGCTATGATAAAATCTTACCGTCGATTTTCGACGACAAGTGTGTTCTAAATCATCGGTAAAACGATATAATGGCGCGCAACATAAGCTAGCAAAAGTTTAGTTTTCTTTCAACATAACTATCGAGCATCGAAACTCTTGCAATCAGGCTAAAGTATCGATAAATCTACAATCAATCGGCAGCACTACACACGAATAGAAACCTTACATCACCCCCGAATCCTTCATTTATCGACTCATTGGCCCGACGTGACATGCAGGACGCAATAAGATGCAAATCTGTTTATCTCTCAGTCGGATCAGCCCGAGCCACCTAAATCAATCTGCCAGCGTTTATGGATAGATTCTGCGATTTGACTGACATTTATGCCCGCGGCTTCACCCGCTTGGAATTTTGTCTGTCACAGAAAAACTTTATCGCGCGCGTCCCTGTTTCAAAAACCAGGATAAAAACTGTACTATGTCCTTTCCCGGGACTCAAACTACCTCTATGCCAAATTTCATCAAAATCGGTTCAGTGGTTTAGGCGTGAAAGCGAGACAGACAGACAGACCGACATACAGACAGACAGAGTTACTTTTGCATTTATAATATTAAGTATAGATAGTATAGATTTGAACAAATGGCAAGACTTTTGTAACATAAGATTTATTGGTTTTGTAATACTTTGCTATAATATGTGCTCAAGGGTAAAAACCAAATTAGGTACTACTTAGATAGTCATGAATAACATATTGTACGATTCATTCTACTACCTATCATTAAATTAAATCTCTGTGTTACTTACTTAGTAACTAATAAGTGTTAAGTTTTGGCACTCAACATAGGTTTATAGTGTTTGAGATACTAGCGTAGTCACCCTAGCTAGTCTGCTGGTCTAACGATAAAAAAGTAATTAAAATAATTGCCTGTTCCATGTTCTGTGACTAAATAAATAAATTAAAAAACATTTCGTTACATGAAAATCCGTAATATAAAAATATAAATGTTTAAAAAAGTATGTATGTATGTATACTTTATAATATATGGGGTCATTTACGGGTATAGGGGTGCTCAACCCAATTGGAGCTGACAACGCTCCATCCAGCGGCTGTAGCGCTGTTATCGACGCCTGAATTGATGACAAAAGGCTTTTTACCCCTGAATTTTGAGCTGAATATCCTTTTGTTCTGGCGCAATGGCGCTAAAACCTGAATGACTTCAATTAAGTTTCGCAGTGAAAAGTGCTTGACATAGAAACGGATAAAATAAAAAATAAAACATTACCACCTACTCGAATACACCACACGCACGTAACTTGGTAAATTAAGTTTTGACTAGCCTTTAACTATGGACGTCGGGTCTCAGAGGCCCACCCCCCTTTCCGATTTCTCGGTTTAAACACCTTCCCGCCACGGGTTGGTCTCGACCATCTCAGTAGCTTCAGTTTTAACTGTGTTTGGACCGAAGAGGCATAAAATCGCATCTTCCGGCACTTATTACGTGAGTAATAACCATTCAAAATTTTGTCCGGGTCTGGGAGACCCGATGACTATAATTTCCATACAAACATACTTGTATGGATGTGACTTGTCAACTATAATTTTTTTATATTATATTTTTATAATCTTAAGTAAATTGTTCTAGTTTAAGAATACATAATGGCAGAAAGTATCTGAGTACATCAGCTATATTATTAGCCCAACTATCTAAAGAACATTTCAGGAGTAAGGTATTACTTGTAGACGATTCTGCTTTTGAGTTTAGATGTCTTAGAATTCACTATTGCTGCAGATTCCGATTCTGAATGGTGTACATTTTGCCTACTAAAGCTCTCAAAGAAAGATAACATATGCCTGTAGAAATAATTTGTCTTTTGTGTTCTAGGCCACTGTGTTTAATTTTAGTAACTTTAACCCTTGTCAAATTTTTTATTTTATGTCCTTCAGAAATTCTGTTCATGTTTTATGTTACATGGTTATTAATTAGCAAAGAAAAAAATATTACTTTCATATATTAATGATCGACTGTAATCAAGGAGCCTATATGTGGTGGCAAGTCAATTTACACTGAAAAATGTCTAAGTTTTTTAAATTTGCGAAAAAATAATTAAATTATGGTTAAAATTTGATTACATTTACTACTAAATCCTTTATTAATAGTTATTAGATATATATCAACTCTTTAATAAATTCAAATTGATTCAGATATGAAAATAAGAAGAATGTTAGATAGGGGTCTGTGAGACCCGACGTCCATGGAAGTGTGATTTTTTTTTCACGTCCATAGTTAAAGGCTAGATAAATAATATTTCTTACATAGGTATCTAAATTGAGGTAGAGATTCAGTCACAGTCATTTTTCTTAATCTGCTGATTAGTTAAAGATCCCGAAGCAAATTCACACCAGTGATATGGCAAAATTTCCCCAACTAAATTACGCAATGACGTCGCGTCGCAGCCGTCGCGTTTTAACGCGTCGCGCGTCACACACGCGATTAAAGATACAGATTATGAATGATATAAAAATAAATACAGCTTGTCTTAATTGGCCAGCAGTGTAGCGTCAAGCGACTGCGGTTGTCACCATGATGACGTCGCTTCGAGCGTCTCCCGCTTGTCAAGGTATTCATAAAATAAAGTTTTGTTTGTCTTACTTGGCTAGAAGCGTATCATCCAGCGTCACACGCGCAACAAAAGTTACAGAAGGAATATCATCGAAAGCAAAATACTTACTTGGCTAGAAGCGTAGCGTCAAGCGACTGCGGTTGCCGCGCGTCCACCACGATGACGTTCGGCGGTCGCGCGTCGCCGTCGCGTCGCAGCGTCACACGCGCAATAAAAGTTACAGAAGGAATATTATCGAAAGCAATTACTTACTTGGCCAGAAGTGTAGCGTCAAGCGACTGCGGTTGCCGCGCGTCCACCACGATGACGTGTGGCGGCCGCGCGTCGCCGTCGCGTCGCAGCGCGTCGAGCGTATCGCGCGCGCCGCGCCGTAAGATTCAGGTTGTAAATGATAAGGAAGAAAAGTATCGCGTCGAGCGTCTCCGGAGAGTGCAGACTTTTTATCGGCCGGTAGTTTAGATTGAAATAAATTTAGTATCGGCCGATTACTTGTACAAACTAACCAACCAGACTATCAGCCGCTATAAACTCTAACCTGTGAGAACTGTAAAAGATACAGAAGGAATATGTCTTACTTGGCTAGGAGCGTAGTGTCAAGTGACTGCGGTTGCCGCGCGTCCACCACGATGACGTGCGGCGGCCGCGCGTCGCCGTCGCGTCGCAGCGCGTCGAGCGTCTCGCGCGCGCCGCACCGTAAGATTCAGGTTGTAAATGATAAGGAAGAAAAGTATCGCGTCGAGCGTCTCCGAAGACTGTAGACTTTTTGTCGGCCGGTAGTTTAGATTGAAATAAATTTAGTATCGGCCGATTACTTGTACAAACTAACCAACCAGACTATCGGCCGCTATAAACTCTAACCTGTGGGAACTATAAAAGATACAGAAGGAATATGTCTTACTTGGCTAGGAGCGTAGCGTCAAGCGACTGCGGTTGCCGCGCGTCCACCACGATGACGTGCGGCGGTCGCGCGTCGCCATCGCGTCGCAGCGCGTCGAGCGTCTCGCGCGCGATTAAAAATACTGAAGGAATAATGAATGTAACTACATACTTGGCCAGAAGCGTAGCGTCAAGCGACTGCGGTTGCCGCGCGTCCACCACGATGACGTGCGGCGGTCGCGCGTCGCCGTCGCATCTCAGCGTCACACGCGCAATAAATGTTACAGAAGGAATATTATCGAAAGCAATTACTTACTTGGCCAGAAGCGTAGCGTCAAGCGACTGCGGTTGCCGCGCGTCCACCACGATGACGTGCGGCGGCCGCGCGTCGCCGTCCCGTCGCAGCGCGTCGAGCGTCTCGCGCGCGCCACGCACCGCGCGCCCTTCGCCGCCGACGCGCGTCGCGGCCGCGCACGCCGCTGCGCACACGCGCGATGCGCGCTCCGGGAATACGCATAGCAACTGGGGAGGGAAGGATGCTTTAGTTTTTTTCAGTAAATCACAAGTTCACTGAAAGTTTATAAGAATTTAATAATTCATAATATTGTAATAAGCTCTTATGTTTGGTTAATCATGTGACGATTTGAGCTACGATACAGTCAGTATCAAATAGTTCGGGACACCCAAAGTGGCCAAACACACCACATTCAACACAACATTACTCTACTCGTAATAGCTACAAAGACGTCATGTTGCGAACTTTTTGGTTACTTTATGTGTCACACAAACTATTTGACGCTGACTGTACCTACTACTTTCATACGATAAAACGAATATCTACAGATAACTCACTGAGAGAAGAGAAACCAGGTATATAACATTAGACACATAATAAAAATTCGTAAAATAAATAACTACTTAAGTACTGTTACAATAACACAAACTTTGCTAAAGTGATGATGAGATCACACGGGACCCTGTTCTCAAGAGCTTGTCCTAAGTTTTTATATCACATATTGTAATAGAGAGCATAACTGGCCATACTCCGATAAAACTAATTTACATTCATATCTAGTAGCTTCACCTACTCTCGTAGCTTCACCATACCAAGATCATTTCATAATTTCAAGACGTAAAGCATAGTTACTATCACCATAGTTCTCCTGTAAAATTAAGCTTAATAGGTAATTATGTAATTTTAGGCTCGAACGAAAATCATACTGTGAATTTCCAGTTCACACGAATCGAGTTAGGAATAAATTCGCTTCGACGCGTACAAGGATTATACATAAGTAGGTATGTTACTAAAGTGTTTTCGCGACTGGTTTTTGGGTTCCGTCCCCGGGGACAAACACGCGCGAACTAAATCAAACTAGTAGTATCGAGAAGTTATAATTTGACAGCTCTCTGTACTGTGAAGGGAGGTAAGTGGCTTGATATTTATGGATCTAGCAAATATTATACTTTTGAATTTAGCCTGACTCAACTTTTCATTGGATCTTACATATAGGTATGAAGTAGAAAAATAGAGTACCTAGCGAACATGTAGTTTCGTGTCAAAGATTTTTTTAATAAATTACTAGCTTTCCGCCCGCGGCTTCGCCCGCGTGGAATTTTGTCTGTCACAGAAAAACAATATCGCGCGCGTATTTACTCAACGTTTAGACCTACCCTGGACTACGACAAACATTTTAAAACCAAAATCAGCTCAATCGGCCCAGCCGTTCTCGAGTTATAATCAGACTAACGAACGTCAATTCATTTTTATTTATATCTTATATATTATTCACACACTTCACATCACACGATTAAATAACACAACTTCCGTAGGCTGATAAAACTTTATTAAACCAGTTATGCAAAACACCCTATAAAGTCCGAAAAAAATCAAATGTTAGCGCGAGTCAATTACGGTCAACGCCATCTATTAACGAAAATTGGAACTTAGTTCCGCGCGGGGGTGGCGCTACGAAAAGCGCAAATACATTTTATCTTAATCTAAACATTGCCGCCAGCCAAGGACGACTTAGTCCTTTCAATAACATTAGGATTCTATAGGGAGCATACATATTTTAGTAATAGGACGTTTCAGAATCGTGTCACGGCATTTAACTGTCACTACACGTACTAAACCATCATTTCCGGGATGGATCTCTGTTACTCTACCTAGCAACCACTTAGAGGGAGGAAGGCACTCATTTTTGACAATTACTAAATCGTTTACCTGAAGGGACCTTTGCGGAGAAGACCATTTGTATCGATTTTGAAGAGTGACTAGGTATTCCTGAGTCCAACGCTTCCAAAATGACTGTAACATGTGCTCTACATGTTGCCAACGATTAAGTCTATTCATCGGTATATCGATTACATCTTCATGAGGAACCACTGAAGGTGGACCTAACATTAGAAAATGACCAGGGGTCAGGGCGGTAAAATCATCTACTGAATCGCTTAAAGCAGAAATGGGACGAGAATTGAGACAACATTCTATCTGGGCTAAGAGGGTACTATACTCTTCAAAGGTAAGTTTGGTGTCTTTTGTAACCCGGTGAATATGATGTTTAGTGGAGCGCACACCGGCTTCCCACAGGCCTCCAAAATGAGGCGATCCTGGGGGAATAAAATGCCATTCAGTCCCGTCAGAAGCTAGAAGCTCTCTTAATTCTACAGGTAGGGACGCTTTACATTTATTTAGCATTCTAGCGAGCTCAAAATTGGCACCAATGAAATTAGTTCCACAGTCAGAATATAAATGAGCACAATGACCACGGCGAGCTGTGAACCTCTTAAAGGCAGCGATAAAGGCATTTGTTGATAGCTCAGACACGAGCTCTAAGTGTATGGCTTTTGTGACAGTGCAAATAAATATGGCAATATAAGCCTTAATTGAGGCAGCGGTTCGAAGCTTGGAAGATTTCAAATAACACGGACCGGCAAAATCTACACCACTACTAGAAAAAGGCTTCGATATAGTTACCCTGGCTGCTGGCAAGTTCCCCATCAATTGAATAGCAAACTTGGGAGAGTATCTCACACATGCAATACATTTTCTAACATGCAACTTTACTAAAGATTTAACATTTGTTATCCAATAGTTAGCACGAATAACATTTAACATAAGCAAGGGGCCTCCATGCAAAGTCCTTTGATGCGTTTGGTTCACTATCAATTTTGCTAAATGAGATTTTCCTGATACGATCAATGGGTTTTAGTGTCACGTGGGATAGGCGCGTTTTTTCATCTACCACCAACTCTTAAAAGTTGATTCTCATCAATAAATGGATGTAAAAAGTATAAAGGACTTTTCTTGGAGATACCTTGACCAGTTTGCAAAGCATTAATTTCATCAGAGAAATAGCAATTTTGTGACATTTTAATACAACAGTTCATTGCAAATCTTAGTTCATTAGTGGTTAGATATTGAGGAAATTCATTGGATAGTTCGTTCTTAGAATTAATTTTAGCTTGAATTCTTAGTTTACAATTTTTCACAAACCGTAAGCAATATGCAATCACTCTTTTCAATCTCATTAAGTTGGAATAATTTTGTATAATCAATTCATCGGGTAGTTCATCAACATTAACTGCATGCGCAACGACTTTATACTCTAAATCAGTTTCATGCAATTCATTATTCACAATAATTTCATTAGAGGAATATAACCAATGCGGCCCACTCCACCATAGTTCATGTTCTGGCAGTTGTGCAGGAGGAATGCCTCGCGAAGCACAATCTGCTGGGTTGTCTTTAGAGTTTACATGATGCCATTGACTAGATTTAGTAACATTCAAAATCTCGGCGACGCGATTACCCACAAACGTTTTCCAACTATTAGGATGCTTCTGTAACCACGCTAGAACTATGGTAGAGTCGGTCCAACCATAAACATTACAATCAGGCACATTTAAACAAGTCTTAACTCTGTCCATTAATTTTGCTGTCAATACAGCGCCACACAACTCTAGGTGAGGAATTGAGACTTGTTTTATTGGCGCTACCTTGGTTTTGGCTGCCACTAATTTAACTACAATCCCGGAACTGTTAATTATGCGAAGAAAAACAACTCCTGCATATGCTGCGTTGGAGGCATCACTAAAACCGTGTATCTCAACCTTTAAATTGGTGTTTGTAATCCCAATCCAACGTGGTAAATTAATAGTTATCATGCGGTTAAATTCATCTCTAAACGACAACCATTCTGTTTGAAAATTGAAGGGAAGTTCGTCATCCCAGCCAACACCAAGGAGCCATAATCGCTGTAAAAATATTTTAGCAACAATAACCACCGGAGACAACCAGCCCAAAGGGTCATAGATTTTAGCTATGTCTGAAAGTACTATCCGTTTAGTCAATTTTTTCTGTGAATCTTGTGAAAAATTAATTTTTAATTCAAAACTGTCCTTTTTTGGATTCCATTTAACACCTAAAGCCTTTATTGAATTTTCCATCACAATATCAAATGACTCTTGTGGTTGGCTGCCGTCCTTTGGTAAGCTATTTAGAACATCAACTGAATTTGTACCCCATTTATGTAACACAAAACCTCCACTTTGTAACAAACCAATTAACTCCTTACACAAATTAATAGCGTCATTTTCTGTATCACATCCCGACAACAGATCATCCATGTAAAAATCGCACTCTAGAACACTCGCGGCGTTAGGATATTTACAACGCTCATCACTTGCCAACTGCTTTAACACTTTGATCGCGAGATACGGGGCACACGACGTGCCATACGTAACCGTACACAACCGATATTCACTGATTGGGTCTGCAGGGCTTTTTCTCCAGACGATTCGCTGATAATCCTGGTCTTCGGGTCTCACGAGTATTTGTCTATACATACGCTGGATGTCGGCTACCAAGCAGACTTTGTGTTGACGCCAGCGTAAGAAGATGTCACGAATGTCGTGCTGAAGAGATGGACCAATCAGTAACTTCTCGTTCAGTGAAGTACCTGAACTTGTTTCCACAGAGCCGTCAAAAACGACCCGCAGCTTTGTGGTTGTGCTGTCTTCTCGAAGGATTCCGTGGTGCGGGAGATAACAAACGTCAGGCTTATTCAAGTCTGCCACAGGAACCTTTTCCATATGCTGTAGATCCTCGTACTCATCCATAAACCCCTTATAACGTTGCTGGAATACCTCATCGCGCTGGAAACGACGTTCCATGTGCAGCAAACGTTTGACAGCAAGGCTCTTCGATTCTCCGAGCGGTGTTCCATTCTTTTCAGTCGAGAACGGTAGAGCAACAATGTAACGCCCAGAGTCAGTGCGAGAATGCGTCTGTTCAAATATCTTCTCACACTGTGTTTCACTTGCTGTCTGTGTACGAGTTTGTGTGTGTAGCTCCTCCGATTCCCAGAACCGCTGTAAAATGTCATCTGTCTGAAGTTGGCTGTGCAAAACAACGATCTCCTTCATTTCAGTGTGTGGTCCCTCAACTTTGCCTGAAATGAGCCAACCCAGAAGCGAGTTCTGTGCTATAATTGAGCTATATCTTTTGACACCATCCATCAAAGGACAATGTTCGTTCTCCATACATTGTTCGCCTAAAGAACCAACAATTTTGACATATTACTACCCGAAAGCGAAATAATACGATTCTGTGTGTAAGAACAATGATTCCTGATGGACACTTGCCATAAAATTAATGATTAAGAATATTAAATCACAGCGATTTTATAATATGTCGTTTATGACAACATGGCGTCTAATGTATTGTGTGAATGTATGAACACCGATTCGCGAAAAATGTTTTGTATTGTCGTCACGCCGAGTCGCAGCCAAATAGTATAAAATAATAGAACAAGTTTTAGAAATACAACTCGGCATTCCACTTTTACAATATGCCCACATATTGCACGTAAATAAACAACATGAATCGTAGGTTGTTTCCACCCTTGTCATCTGACACATGAAATAAACTCCTATTGTATTATAGATATCGAAGCCGAATCGTATATAATAATAGAATGGGTTTTGGAGATCACTCGGGGTTCCACTTTTATAAAATACCTACATATTACATAAAAATACCACGAATCATGAGTTTTCTTTTCACCATTTACATCTGACACGAGATAACAAACTCCTATCTCCATGACTACCATCGTAGTCTATGCCAAAGACTACAATATTTTAAGCAAGAAGTTTCAAACCTTAGCGGCTACGGTAACCCCTGGGCCACATACATCATGATAACATTCGGTCGACACCGGAACGAAGTCTTGCGATTATGCAAAAAAGCATCGTATTCTAGTGCGGCTATATCACGTTCAACCGGGGTTTTAATTCGACTAAAGTCCTGACTAAAGACTGGAAGAAAATACGCCGCATTGTATGAGCACTTCGTGTTCGTTAAAGCGGCTTCAGATCTAGAGCCCACATAGTTTTCTTTCCAATAATATCCGCAAGTAGCGCTGCATGATCTTTACAACAAAAACGGCAATAGTTATTAAGGTGCCAAAATTATATGATTACTTTGGCACGGTATTATACACGTTCGAAGATTTGTCATTTTCATTCATTTCTTCATCATCATCATCATTTCAGCCACAGGACGTCCACTACTGAACATAGGCCTCCCCCAATGACTTCCACATCGCACGGTTGGTAGCGGCCTGCATCCAGCGCCTTCCCGCTACCTTTATCAGGTCGTCGGTCCACCTTGTGGTGGGTTGACATTGCAGAATATGACTTTTGATAGGTTCATCATAGAATTCGGCGGGGATATCCTCACGGAGGAAGTTCGTAAAAGGGCGGAACAAGATCTTATAATAATGCAAGGCCGAAGCTGTTACGCGCGTGCTCCTACGTGTAATCCGGCGAGTATGCAATAAATAGTAATGTCTGGTAAATAGTGGTAATACGTATCGTTCGTTCGTTCGTTTCAGCCGAAAAGACGTCCACTGCTGGACAAAGGCCTCCCCCAAGGATTTCCACGAAGACCGATCCTGCACCGCTCGCATACAGGCACCTCCCGCGACCTTCACCAGATCGTCGGTCCACCTAGTGGGAGGCCTGCCCACGCTACGTCTTTCGGCTCGTGGTCGCCACTCAAGAACTTTCCTGCCCCAGCGGCCATCAGCTCTACGAGCTATGTGCCCCGCCCCGTCTATGTCTGTATGCGCTACGATTACAGGGTATCATTTTGCATAGTCGCAAGACTTCACTCCGCTGCTGTCAAATCAATGTCGCATAATGTTATCGCAATGTGTGTGGCCCTTGGCCAAATCACAGAAGCCTATGCGAAGAAAGAGCACTTGAATGACAATAAAAATCAGGGTTACCATTTTATAAGATTTCCTCACTATTGAGGGTAACAAAGTAACATTAATAATCTAGCCATTAATTACATTTATTACCTATACGAGAAAGTAAAGCAACATGCGGTTTTATTTTAATTTGTAAAATATGTATAGCTTTAGAGTAAAAAATATCAATTTATTTACTATTAATTAATAAAAATTTATAAATAATTTGTAAAATATTAAACCCCTCATATTTGTAACAGTTTGTTCCAAGTTTAGTTTTACTGTTTTGTTAACAGTATTGCTGTTTCAGCTGTCACTGTGAAGCTTTGGGAAAATAAATAAATAGAAAAAATATTAACATAAATATTTATTTAAGTTTTTATGTTCATTATCATAATATGCCAATTTAAGTTACACTGTGTGACAGTCTTTGACACTAAACAAACTCTTCAGCTTAATAATACCTACCTACAGGGCGTTTTTAAAGTTACTCTTGCTGATGAAACAAGAAGGGTTGATTCTACTACTGAAATACAACTATTCTTACAGGACCAATATCAAATTCTCAAAAAAATTCACATCCTCGTGATGGTGATAATTTCTATGGAGAGGTTTTTTTATATTCGGTCTCTTGGGATAAGTTATTCCATTTGAGCAGTAGAATTAATCCTTTTTATTCGATCACATATAAAAACAACACAAGTGTTTAGGAAAACTTCTTCTTTGGTATGGTATCACTACGGAGTTATAATGTCGGCAACTCTGTATCACTGACTTGTAACTTTCAAACAGCATGAATAATAAGGGCACCACATTGGTTTTCTTTCTGAAAAAAGGCTTTCAGTTTTAGTACTAACCCTTTAGCACTATTTCATTGAAATAAAAATACAATAAACGCACAGAAGACTGAAATTGAGTCAAATGACGTGACATTTATAATTTGTTGACATTATGACAGTTTGACAAGACTAGGGATTGAAAAAGTTTTAATTGAAAAAGTAAAATGACAATTTATTAAAACGATTCACATGGATATAATCGATTAAAAATATTTATAAAATGTTCTGATACTTGCCTGTAGCGATTATCCAATCCTGGTTTCTACTGAAAAACTACCTCGTGGCAAGATTTTAATAAAATAATAAAATCTATCTTCTCTTTCACAATCTATAAAAGTTCATTTGGTCTATTATTATACATGTGCTATGAATGAGGGTTTTCGCGATTGAAAAATCCGCGAGATGGCAATACGTAGACGCGAGGTCCAAATGCTGCATGATTGGTGGATATCTGTCAATGTCATGTCAAAAATAACCAATCATGCAGCATTTGGACCTCACGTCTACGTATTGCCATCTGGCGGATTTTTCAATCGCGAAAACCCTCATTGGCATAGATTATGAGAGACTGGCAACTATACTAGGTTGATATCAGGTGATCCGTCTGCTCATTTGCCTCCTGTCACATAAAAAAAAAATATATATGTTTCTCACACTTCAACTGGCATTGGATTCAACATCGGATTCTGACAGTTTTACAGTTATGATACCATGAATATCAGTTTATGGTCCTAATTATTTTTATTTTATTTACGACCTTCGACCAGTTGGACACTTTAGATATCTTCTTGTAATAGTGTCAAACTGTCAATATCTTTTTAGCTTTTAACGCAAATCTAATCTTCAAAGCAGTTTAATCGATTTATTTTATTTTCAAAATCGATATTTTATTGTCTATGATGGCCGCAGGAACATCACTATACATGGACTCCCAGCAATAAAGTACGGTAATGCCTCGTACAGATTTTATCGGCAAAAATTATGGAACTTGATAGGTTTTAGACCATGCCACGCACCAAAACGTCCGGAAGTTGTAATAGTATTATAGAATAAACGTTAAAAGACTTATTTATTTAATTTTTCAATGCTTAAGTGTCCATTAGAATGAAAGGGTGCTTAATGTATTAAAAAAAATAGAAAATAATTATGATGGGTTAATGTTTTTGGGCGGTTTTTTAGGCGGTTTCTGACAATGTCCTTTGTGCGTAAATCTCTGCTCCTAAGAGAAGGTCTATCCCACTCGGTCGACTAAACGTGGGGTCTGCTAACGACAATTTGTTGATTTCAGAGGCGCAGGTTACATTTATCTCCTTTCTAGGTAGAATTGAAGCTAAGGTTTTCAGTACGTGAGCTTTCACCTCCACAATAGGTTTGTCATCGTGTCGTGAGTATAAATTGAAACCCACGACTTCCTTAGATACCGTACTGACCTTCGAATCAACACCTGTAACTCTGCTGTATAAGTGTTCCCTGTGTAATCCTAAGCGCTGAGCAGCTGATGTTGTGATAAAAGACGCCTGCGAACCTTGGTCGATCAGCGCTCTCAGGGTGTGTCTTCTGCCATCCTTGCCTCGAATCTGTACCAATGCCGTAGCCAACAAGACCTGTGTTCCGGTTATATCAGCCTTGTATACCGCCAACTGGGATGTGTCATAATCTCCAACCTCTTCATCTTCTTCGTTATCAACTTGGGTAGCATGTGTTTGTTGTGTCTCTGTAGTATTCAGGTGCAAGAGTGAGTGATGACGTCGCTGGCAAATCTTACACGAAGTGTTTTGACGACAAAATCGGACACTGTGCTTCGGAATAAGACAGTTGAAGCACAGCTGTTTTTCTATAGCAACGTCACGTCGTTCTTCTGGACTCAATTTGGTGAAATCTTTGCAACTGTGTATATAATGGTCCTTACTACAGAGTGTACATATTGGTTCAGCGCTGGCCTTAAACGATTTCAACGGTGGAGTGCGATTCACTGTCGTTTCCTTCGGAGTGGTGATGTTTAATGACTCAAGAGTTCTAAATCGCATCTCCATGAAATCCAGCAGCTCCTTAGTAGTTGGAATATCACGTGATCCTCCCAACCTCTGCTCCCATAGTCGATGACTTTCACTGTCGAATTTACCGACAATGATGTTCGTAATCAGAGGGTCCCAGTTTGTAGTCGATACGCCCACATTATTCAATGCGTTCAAAGTTTCATTTGTGGTGTCTAATAATGTGTTGGCTGATTCTGACGGAAATTTCTTCTGACCAATAAATCGTGTGATGTGTGCATGTACTATAAGTCTCTTATTATCGTATCTAGCCTCCAGCAATTCTAAGGCCTTCGTGTAGTTTGCCTCGGTTAAGGGAAATTGTCTCAACAATAACTCGGCTTCGCCCTTGAGATTGCTCTTCAAATAGTGGTACTTCTGGATGTTGCTTAACTCTGAGTTATTGTGAATTAATGATTTGAATAAATCATAAAAGCTAGTCCACTCATTGTAATTTCCCGAGAACGATGGTATTTCTATGGCAGGCAACTTAGTTCTCAAACCATATTTTGCTGGGGCGGTCACAGTGACGTTTTCACTGCCTTTGGTGACCGTGTCTACCTTGGGGGCCAATTCCTCTAAATGTTCCTTCATAAGAGTCTTCAGTTCTAAATAATCATCCTCACAGTTGTAATAGAAATCTTCTCTAAAATATTGCAAGTCTTTCCTCTCCTCTGTTGTAGCTAATTCCAGTATTTCCAAGTGATTTCTTTTAAATATTACGAAGTTTGACTCTAATAACTCTAATCTTGTGTCTATGTATGGTTTGGTGACTCTACTTTTCGATTTCTTATAATTGCTCAAAAGTCTATTTATTTGTGATGATAATTCCTCTTGTCCCCGTAATAGCGCTTGAATACCCATTTTAACTTATTATTTTTCGTATCAAAATTAAACTGCAAACTGTCTCTAATTATTTAAGTCCAAATGTAGCAACAAAATGTTCCGAACTAATAGCACTTCACAAATTACAAGTTCTAAATTCGCAAAATTGTACTAAGTCTTTTCCCCATACAAAAGTCACTAAAATTTTTCTAAGTGTTTTTGCCATACAAAATCACCAAAAAATATTGTCTTTTCACCATATAAAATCCACCGAAAATTTTTCTAAGTCTTTTTTCCATACAACCGATTTCACAATTTTTCTAAGTTCTAAAACACTGGAATTTGCACTAAGTTCAATTTTCTTGCTAATTTATCAGTCACTCTACTTACAGTTTTCCTTGCTAGGCACACTAACCACAATCCGTAAAAAATCACTGCGATCCAATAGTGCACTGCAATCCAATCCTTATATCCGGCTCGTTAAGGTCCAAATGTTCACACACTTCACATCACACGATTAAATAACACAACTTCCGTAGGCTGATAAAACTTTATTAAACCAGTTATGCAAAACACCCTATAAAGTCCGAAAAAAATCAAATGTTAGCGCGAGTCAATGAGGATCATTTCGATTTTTAGCTGTGAATGCAGATTTATAGGGCTAAGAAATCCTTAATACATAGTCCAAAAATTTTTGTTCTACCACAAAAATTGACGAAGTTATGGCCAAATTACTAAAAAAGTTCACTGACCGCCCGGCGCGGGACCGTTGACGTCACTGTATCCGATCCGAACGCTGCCGGCGTACTGCGTGGATAGAAAATATTTTTTTCTAGCCAAACTATCAGTTTGAGAGAAAAACTTGTAATGACATATATTCATCAGAATAAAGTAAGCTATCGATAGGTAATTTTAAAAATAGAAATTGTGAAAAATAACGCAAAAAATCCATACGCTCATACGATTAAATGGAACGCAGAGACGCGATTGGGGTCTCCGCGGTGGTATATTTGGCGATTTATTCAAACAAAGTGTTCATAAGTGTTGTTAGAGTCATATCTTCTTCCAAGTAAAATATAAAAATGTATAAGTATTAATTTATTTACTTCTAACAATAAGGTATAGCTGAGGCAGATACACTCTGCCTAGGCTACAAGACATTTCTATGCAGATCATTTCGATGTACACGCAATACCTACCTGTTATTTAGTTTTTCTGAGTTAAACCTACGTACCTACCTATCTATTCGCCGTTCCCATGGGCGGACCAGCTGCTGCAGGAAAGGACAGCTGCTCCCTCCTGGTAATCTATTTAATCTTAGCCTAGAAGCTGGGTATGACTCCCCCGCCCCCCTCCTCTCCCCAGGCCATAAGCTGGGCATGACTTCCCCCTCGGCCAGAAGTTGGGTATGATTTACCCCCCCCCCCCCCAGGCCCGAAACTGGGTATGACTTGACCCCTCCCTCTCCCCCCATGCCAGAAGCTGGGTAAGGCTTGCCCCTCCCCCCAGGCCATAAGCATAAGCTGGATATGACTCCCCTTCGAAGCTGGGTATGACACCCCCCCCCCCCCATGCCAGAAAAGCCAGAAACTGGGTATGACTTGACCCCCCCCCCTCCCCCCAGGCCAGAAGCTGGGTAAGGGTAGCCCCTCCCCCCAGCCCATAAGCATAAGCTGGGTATGACTCCCCCTCGGCCAGAAGCTGGGTATTACATACCCCCCCCAGCCCATAGAAACTGGTTATGACTTGACCCCCCCCCCCCCCTCCCCCAGGCCAGAAGCTGGGTAAGGCTAGCCCCTTCCCCCAGTCCATAAGCATAAGCTAGGTATGACTCCCCCTCGGCCAGAAGCTGGGTATGACTTAGCCCCCCCCCCAGGCCAGAAACTGGGCATGACTTGCCCCTCCCCCCCCTCCCACCAAGGCCAGAAGCGGGGTAAGGCTTGCCCCTCCCCTCAGGCTATAAGCTGGGTATGACTTATCCCCCCCCCCAGGCCAGAAACTGGGTATTAGCATCATATTATGTATTATTATGTTCAATACAAACAATCATTAAGTTACACTCACCCCAACCGCGTCTCCGCATTGCATCGAATCCTATGAAAATGTGGTTTTTGGACATAGCGATACTTAATTTTCACAATTTTTATTTTTTTAAATTACTGGTCGATAGGTTACTTTATTTTGATGAATAAATGTTATTAAAAGTTTTTTTCTAAAACTGATGGTTTAGCTGGAAAAAAATATTTTCCATCCCAATAGTACGCCGGCTGCGCTCGATTCGGATATAATGACGTCACGCGGCCCTGCGTACGTTGACTTTTAGCGGCAAAAACGGCCTATGTTTATTACTTAATATCTTCGTAAGTAATGGTCCGATTTGGATAATTCAAAAAGATATATCTTTCTTGTGTCTTAAAGATTAACGTAGATACTAGTTTTATTGAATTTTCTACAACAGTACTGATCCTCATTACGGTCAACGCCATCTATTAACGAAAATTGGAACTTAGTTCCGCGCGGGGGTGGCGCTACGAAAAGCGCAAATACATTTTATCTTAATCTAAACAAAAAAGTATAAAAGAAAGTCGTGTTAGTTACTTCACTTATAACTCTAGAACGGCTGAACCGATTTACCTGAAAATTGTCAGGGAGGTAGTTTAGAGCCAGGAGAAGGACATAGGATACTTTTTATCCCGTTCGAAATTTAAAAAAAGTCTGCTTATTTATTGCCATTAAGGCGGAACAAAGTTCGCTGGGTCAGCTAGTAGATAGATAGATGTGTCTAGTAGTAAACTAAGTAAAATGTAGTATTTTGTTTATGTAATTACTCGTAGATATGACTAGTTTTACTAAGATGATAATAATAAGAAAAAGTTCTACACATAAAATGATGTAAAATGATATTGATTGTCTTCCAGTGTATGTCTTGTTGGTTGTCCTATTAAATAAATAAATAAATACCTACTAAAAGAGAAATCAATTACATGCATTGGGCATTTAGTGTTAATTTCTAAGATTACATGCTGTTTATTAAATCAAAGATATTTGACTAATCAGAAATAATTTAACGGTTCCAACTTGTTTTTGTCCTTATTCTGCGCGTTATTAAAGTCTATATTTAAAAAAAGTAAAGGAAACCCTACTCAATTTCACATTCATTAATGCAATTAATTTCTTTATACGAACGCGCACCTATAGAATGGTATAAAAACAGTTTATAGTTGACAATACCAATTGGCGGTAAGTGTTTAAAAAGTGTAATAAAATTTTACAGTGCAAACCACTTCATGTGTGGCGCGGTAAAGGTGCGCACAGACTTGTCAGATGTTTGTAACATTGTAGACTTGCGAGGAATTAAACGCGAATGTTGCGAAAACTCTTTTTTATATGAAAACGTAGAGCTGTGTCAATTTTGATGGCTACAGTTTAATTTAATTTGGAATATGTACACCTCGTTACTTAGAAATTCCGAATAACCTACCTACGTTTTTGTATTTGTTGAAGTAAAGGTTTAATAACAAGCTCTTGATTTACTAGAAAGCTTTATAAGAAATCGGATAAACTATGTTACAGCATAATTTACATACTTTTCTTCTTTAGGATTTAATTTAATGTTAATGTAAGTAAATAAAGTTTGGTGAATTATGGTTAGTGGTTTATTTATTCATTCAGGATCTCAATGGAGAGAAATTGTAAAAATACCAAATGAAACTTTAATCAAACCATTGAATTACAACATCTTTCCTAAGCATTTAATCTCAACATAAATTATTTTGGCAAAGAGCAATATTCGCCCCTTGCTTGTCAAAGCATACCACTCAAATCTGCAGGAACCTTATTGCGATTTAATTAAACTTGATTGGTTATAATGTCGCATTACTGCAGAATCGGCGCCGGCATAGCGTCGCGCGATTAAACGCAATCAAGCCGACATTATCGGCCATATCGAAGCGCACGCGCATTTCAATACGCATCTGTAAGTTACTTTTTAGGGACTGCGTTTATTCCTTTTTAAGATTTGCTCGTTGATCATGACTTGTTCCTCTTCATGATAAGCGAAGGACGTGTTTCTTATCGAATGGCGAGCGTGTTTTCCAAATTTTTGTTGTTGAGCATTTATGAATTAGTTGTGCATCCAATGATTCCGACTTGGCGCGATATACGGCCTGTTACGAATACAAATCAGTTGCCAAATCGCGCGGTGTTGAGCGTCAATTGTTGCTAGTGGATACTCAGCTTATTTCGCATTAGTAGGGTTCCAAAATGATCGAAATGCTTCTGATCACTAAGGATGTGAGCTCAATAAAATAGTCTTTATTATGACCACTTTCCGTGAGCTCACTGTGTGTATAACAATCATCATCAGCCTATATCAGTCTGTTATCTGCACTACACCTTATCGCATCCAGCGAGTTTTCGCAAGCAAGGTGGAGTGACGTTGAGGGCTTTCTTTTAGTAGCAGAAGAAGGTGTAAGAGTATCCTTATTATAATTTTGACTTATTTTATATACAGGGTGTGGTTTTGTAAAACAATGTCCATCTCAGGGGCGGTAGTATACACGACACTGATGCCAAAAAAATATATAAAACTGGCTATCGGACAGTCCCCCGCACTCTCGGGGTGGCGGCCGCATGTGCTCGGTGGTGTAGCGGGGTACGCGGGGGTGGTGCGGGCAGTAACAAGCGCCATCATGAAAGTTTTAGTAACCGTTTGAACAAGGTTTTTTACTAATAAAGTAATAGTTAAAATTTTATTTATATTTTTCTTGTGATTACTATCATGTGTACTACCACCCCTGAGATGGATGTTGTTTTACAAAACCACACCCTGTATACTGTTATTAGATATTTATATTTACCTCTAAGGGCTCCGAGGGCGCGTAGATGAGCGCAGAGGGGATGTGCGCGGGCGGCGGCGACCTGTTCTGCAAAGAGAGACACACTGTGTAATATACATTAAAATAATATACCTAAGTAATATTTAAATCAAATTAATGTTAATTATGCTAGACGTAATGAAAAATTGCTTCTGGAGACGATTAACTTACTAAAGGTCTTTTGGAAAAGGTTTTTAAAAATAAATTGAAATAAATTGATAAACTTGGTATTTTTAATGGGACGATGATTACTTAACCCTCGCTGTACGAGGTGGGGTGTGACACACCCCAGTCCTTTAAAAATCGTCATAATTTTAAAAATTTGCAAGTGCTAATTTTGAAATTCTCAGTAGCTGGAATTATGGCGGTGCTGCTTCGATCAGCGTTGCAAAATCAATCCAGCGGTGAATACCAACTGAGTTACATGCCTTTAAAGTGCGTGTGGGTGTCACACACCCCACCTGGTACGGGACGTTGTTAAAAAGTTTAAAAAAATATCTTACAGTTTTGGTGTAATTTATTTATCTTTAGCTTTGTTAATTGAATAAAATTCAATACAAATAATATTTTTCGTGATTTTCACGGAATCTGAAATTTTCAAGCACTTTTAGTCAAATGAGATGACTTTTAGTGCGAATCTGGAAGTTTAGAACTGAGATCCGAAGATGTATGTGAACATACACTTATGGGCTACAATTTATACTTGGTGATACAATTTATGGGCTGCTAAAATGGAATAACATATTTTATAAATAAATAAAATTGTTACGCTCCCATTTTATGCATTGAGCATACTCATTTTCTTTCATTAGAATCGGGGTAAATTAAAATAGTTAGGTGGACCGACGATCTGGTAAAAGTCGCGGGAAGAGCCTGGATGCGGGCAGCGCAGGACCGTTCATTATGGAAAACCTTGGGGGAGGCCTTTGTCCAGCAGTGGACGTCATTTGGCTGAAAAAGAAAGAAAGAAGAAAGAAATTAAAATACGATGATCAAAATTAATTTATACCCTCCAGTTTTTAATTTACTTTTAAATTATAAGTAAATATCTTTTACTTTGTTAAATAAAAATGGTTGTCATAATTAAAGGCACTAATTAAAAATTATACATAAGAAACTGATTCCTAAATTACAAGAACAACGGAAATTGTGACTTTTTGTTTTTTTTATGACAAAAATGTTATAATACATATTTTCAGCTCAGAGCTTTTCTTACACTTAATTAGCATACGTAAATAATCAATATCAATATTAAATACCACCTAAAAAAATGTTTAATGAAAGTTTTATCACTTTGTATTTTGGGGTATGTCATACCCCACCTGGTACGGGACGTAACTTTTAGTCACCTCGTACACGGAGGGTTAACTTAGATACATACAATTAAATATCTCTACAAAAATATCTACATTTACAAATCTATGTATTTGTTTTTTTTTCCATTGTGTTACCAAAAACCTTTGACGAAAGAAATAAACATTTTTATATACCTAGTTTCTATGAAAGAAAAACAGCCTGACACATTGTAAATAATTTAAACAAACTGACAGACAGTAAAATAAAATGTGAATTTGAAGCGTATTGTTGTCCTATTTAGTAAAAATACATTTCTAAAAAATTCCATTTCAGCCAGCGAATAATTTGTAGTGGGATAATAAACAAAATAATATTTTTTCTTACAAAAAAAACTAATTTACGTAAATATAAACTTCGCATACCTACGTCCCACATTGCGCGTGGGTATTTAATGATGAGCGACAGATCACCTGAGGCGGTATTTCGAATACCTAACTTAAAATAAGGGCGGCTTCAGATTAGAGCGTGACGTAGCGCTGCAGTGGCACGATTGTGGCGTGATTGTTGCGGTATGAAATTATAAAAGCTCTACTGATGCGACACATTAAGGTGGCGACACACATGCCTGTAACTGGTACATTTGCATGCTCGTTCCTTGCACGACACCTACTATCATGTGTACCTACTAACTGTCGCATTACGGTCGCACCAAGCGTTGAGAATATGTCACCGTAAAATTGTGAATTCCGTAAATTTTTAATATTACGCGTGTGATTGTAAACTAACAGTGGGTTTCATTACGTTAGATTGTAATCTAACTACGTCAAATTATAATCTGACAGACTTCCACAATTTTTTGGTGACAGATTATACACGCCACATTTGAAAGCGCCCTATCCAGAGTATTACAGTCCTTCATAAAAGTTGTTAAGGATTATTGGATAAATCCATGTTTGTTAGGCCTTCACGGAAAAGCCAATAAAATCAATTAGGTAACTTTTCATAGAAATCTTCTCGAAGTAATTCGCGGAAAAAAGCTAGTTAGATACAAACATTAAGGATCATATTCGTGAATATGACGACGTTGCCAAGCAATCTGTAGTTCTGTACAGTAGCTATAGTAACGCCTCCAACACTTCCATTAATTTCACTAACTACTTACTTACTCTCGTAATAATACATACTTAGCTTACTTGTATTAAAATAATTGTATGCTACTAAAGTAACTCTGGCTGTTTTTTTGTCAAGTTTTCACGCCTAAGTCGGGGAAGAAAAAGATTTAGGCTACCATTTGACTGAAAGCTAGCATGGAAAACCTATAATTCCTACTCATTATAGGAATCTATATAAATAATAATGAATTGATGTTCGTTAGTCTGATTAAAACTCGAGAACGGCTGGGCCGATTGAGCTGATTTTGGTTTTACAATGTTTGTCGTAGTCCAGGGTAGGTCTAAACGGTGAGCAAATACGCGCGCGATATTGTTTTTCTGTGACAGACAAAATTCCACGCGGGCGAAGCCGCGGGCGGAAAGCTAGTATGACAATAAATTCAGCACTATTTTTCTATCTCGGAACACAATAAAAAAGAAAGAGACAGAATTCGAAGTGTTTATCTTTTTCACTTACTAAAGTTTGTAATGGGAAAATCTACCTTTCATGCAGGGTGAATCAAATCATATTTTTAGGGATAATACATTAGTAGAGCTACCTCCCCTAGCAGTTTGATTCACCCATTCTGGGACACGCTGTATAAGGTCTTGGTTTCTCAGCGAAAATTACTATGTCGTCTGCAAATCTTAAATGATTTAGGTTCAATCCGTTAATATTTATTCCAAAACGTCCCCAGTTTAAATTTCTGAATATATTTTCTAATACTGCTGTGAAAAGTTTTGGGGAAAGTGGATCTCCTTGCCTAACGCCTTTTAGAACTCTAAATTCTTCGCCTTGTTGTTCAAGTTGGACTGTTGCTGTGGTGTTTTTATAAATTTCCTTTATGATTTTAATGTATTTTCCTTCTACTCCTTGGTTTTCTAGCGTTTTCCAGATATATATATGACTCAGCGAATCAAAAGCCTTATTGTAATCGACGAATGCCATATAATACAGTTGCCCATATTCGTTAAGCTTTTCAATTACTTGCTTCACTACAAGAATATGGTCGATAGTAGAATAATCTGCGCGAAATCCAGCTTGTTCTCTCGGTTGGTTTTCTTCCAGGTGTTTCGATATTCGCCCGAGTATTATTTTTGAGAATACTTTATATAAATTGGACATAAGACTTATAGGTCTATAATTATTTATTTCATTTTTGTCACCTTTTTTATGCAGTAAAATGATGGTTGATTTCGTCCATTGAATGGGTATTTGTTCAGTTGCTATTATTTCATTAAAAAGATGAGTCACATATTTGGATATCGTTGGTAGAGACTGTTTTAGTAGTTCATTCGATATTTTATCATCTCCAGAAGCTTTTCCACTTTTTTGTGATAGTATAGCTTTTCTGACCTCAGATTCTAGTATATAAGGTATTTCTTCTTCTTCGTAAGCTCCCTTTTTTTCTTCTTCTGGCGTTGTTTTATCTGTGTCTGTGTATAGGTTCTTGTAAAAATCTGTCGCTACTTTTGCTATTGATAGTCTCTTTGTCGTAATTTTCTCTTTTTTCTTCTTGTTTTTAGTTTTCATGTTGGGTATCCATTGTGTGTATTCTTTCAACTGTTTCAGACCTCTCTTAATACCGCCTGTTTTTTCTATTTGTTCTTTCAAAACTTTCAGTCTTTCTTCTTTTTTGTGATTTCTTATCGTTTCTTGAATTTTCTTACTAATGCTTGCAAGCATACTGCAAACTATGTTACAACAATTAGATGTCGAAAGCAGAAAAGCAGGTTTAACAATGAATCCATCGAAGACTAAAGTGATGACAAATGCCGTAAAAGAAAATATAGCAATAGGACAAGAAAGAATAGAATACGTGGATGAATATATATATTTAGGACAACTTATTTCAATAAAAGACCAATATTCTAAGGAAATAGATAGAAGAATATGCAACACTTGGAAACGATACTGGTCTCTAAAAGAAATAGTCAAAAATGAAACAATTCCCATGGCAATGAAAAGCAAATTATATAACACATGTATTCTACCATGTCTTACCTATGGATGTCAAACTTGGCCTGCGACTAACAAAAACAACCAAAAACTAATAGTTTGTCAACGCAACATGGAAAGAAGCATGCTTAACATAAAATTACGGGATCGATGGACAACTTCAAAAATAAGGAAAAGGACAAAGGTCAGTGACGTGTTGCAAAAAATAAGAAAACTTAAATGGAACTGGACTGGACATATAATGAGGACTAATAAAGAGAAATGGACTAAGGATGTAATAGAGTGGTATCCGAGGAACGGGAAAAGACAACGAGGTGGTCAAATCAAAAGATGGGAGGACGATTTACCAAAAGGATGGAGAAGGTCTGCCAAGGAAAGAGAGACGTGGAAACAATTGGGGGAGGCCTATGTCGACAGACAACCTGATCAAAGCGGTTGCTAATAAAATTAATTGTGCTACCTATGTTAAATTAGATTTAAGAATATCTATATTATTATCTTAAAAAATAGCATGTAAGTTAAAATGGTCAGTGAATAAAGGCTTTTATTATTATTATTATTATTATGTATAAGGTCTAATGAAAAATGGCCCTAAAATGGACCAAACACATTCCTCTTAGAGATATGACGCATAATGTCACAACAAGATCGTAAAGTACACAAAAATAAAACGTATAATTTATGTAGACGACCTTTTATGACTGCACTTGAGTTCTGAATTTGAGTGACATTAACATTGTACCTACTTCATCATGAAAGCTTTCATAATAACTTGGTGCTATACAATTTTGGCTGATATTTTGCATTAACCATAACTTTAAACGCACATCTCACATATCATCTCTATAAACATACGTTTATTTCACAAAGTAATATTAGATTGTCCTGACTGCTCCATTTAGCGCACTGAAAATCACTTATCCTAAGAGACCTAATCACTACACCTTTTATCCAATAAACTAGCCAAAGTGTCGCACCGCAAAATTGCAACGTATATTAAGCCTACTAAAGCTCTATTTCCTTGAAGTCTCCTAGGAGTGTCTCCTAGCCTAGTACCTACGTAGAATTAATTATTAACGCTCTAACTTATTTGAATGCACCCTTATCAGGGGTGGACATAATCTGATTCAGGCACTAGATTACATCTCATGAGATTTCTGAGATGAAAGGACTAGGGGACAGGCATAAGGCTCGTTTTCCAGCAAGGCTGAGAAGAGGCGAGAAGTCATCAGATAAAGCTTTTTTATGATGTTGGCTTAATTAATTATTCGATTTAACGCGAGGTCTAATGTATAAAGTTACTGGACCACAGATCACAGAAACTAAACGGAGATGTGACAAGGGGCGGGTCTGGTGTCGCAGCAATATGCCCAAAAACAGAGCACATTTCTGCAGAAGTCATAATGTAAACAGTTTACATTGTTTGCGTAATACCTACTAAAGATTATTCGTACGTTGAGTACTGATACCGCAGTGGATAATGAGCACATATTTTGATTACTTTGTGTGTGTCAATTTCTAATGCGACACTGAGTTTGGCATCTCTCTATATCTCTATGTACTGGACTAAACGTAACCAAATGAGTTTCGTCATTCGCACGTTTCGTTCGGTCGGCTTCAGTGGATATTATTAAGCACAGCGGAGAGATATGGGCTGCATTTTCATATAAATACATCGCGCAAAATACGTAGGCAAAGTAGAGCGGGAACTATGTAAAAGGGTTTTTTCGGAGATTTTCTCAGGGATTCTGGAAGAGAAAAATCTCCGTACATCTCCGCTCCGCATCGCTTTGGTGAAAATAACCCGCCCATTATGCCGCTCGTTACCGCACATCTCGTTTGGTGGACAGCTGCCCTAACTCGTAATATCATAGCTCCCATCTATATTTGATAGCAATTTATTGTAAGGGTTTTCCTGGATGTATTAAAGAAATAAAGTCGGCAGAAAAATAGGACAACTCCCACTCTTCCCGTGGATGTCGTAATAGGCGACTAAGGCACAAATGACTGAATGTGAGTATGAGAGAGCGTGGGGAGTGTAGTCAGTCTCCCATTTGCCTCCAGTAAATTAGAGAGAGTAGAGATTTTGCAGTGGTATATGAGCTGATGATAATGAAAAAGAAGTACGTTTTAATTATGAAAAGATAACGTTAATTAATAGTGGGATAATGAGGCTTCCGGCGACTGGGACCGCAATTAACTGGGACCGCGGTCCCACTCGCCGGATCCGTAAAAAATAAATAATTTTCTCCCGGCAACTGGGACCACTCATAGATAACTTATAAAAATATATTATTCAGGCCAAAATCGGTACAGTCATACGAAAAAAGATTCTAAATTATTTATATGAATATCATTGACTCGTTCTAGACATGATTTTATACTATGCGCTTAGCAATAAGTAGATTAAGTAGTAGTGCAACATATTTTAATGCTTATTTTTTCCCCCTTAGAATCTACTATAAATCCACTATAAATCTACTATAAGTACTATAAGCCAAACGATTTTTTTATTAAATCAGTATAACCAAGCTATGGCGTATAATTTTTTCCTCAGACACTTTTATTCATGAATGTACAAATATTTCAAATAATACAATGTATTTTATCTTTTCTTTCAAGCGGTATGAGATGACAAAAAATAATAATAAAAGTATTCATGTGGACAATTAATCCCGCGGTATAAGTTTTGAGCAGTATGAGTTGACTAAAGCCTCGTCGATTTAAAGGTCAGGTAGCCGTTTTTAAATAAATATTTTATATTAATAAATGATGTTTTTAAATTAAAAAGGATTTTTCTTCAATTATTACACCTAAAAAATGTTCGTTTGACTGTACATTTTTTGATTTCAGTTATAATTTACGAGTGGTCCCAGTTGCCGGAAGAATATTATTTAATTTTTACGGATCCGGCGACTGGGACCGCGGTCCCAGCTAATTGCGGTCCCAGTCGCCGGAAGCCTCAATTATAATTATCCGAGGCTAGGCTTAGTCAACTCATACTGCTCAAAACTTATACCGCGGGATTAATTGTCCACATGAATACTTTTATTATTATTTTTTGTCATCTCATACCGCTTGAAAGAAAAGATAAAATACATTGTATTATTTGAAATATTTGTACATTCATGAATAAAAGTGTCTGAGGAAAAAATTATACGCCATAGCTTGGTTATACTGATTTAATAAAAAAATCGTTTGGCTTATAGTACTTATAGTAGATTTATAGTGGATTTATAGTAGATTCTAAGGGGGAAAAAATAAGCATTAAAATATGTTGCACTACTACTTAATCTACTTATTGCTAAGCGCATAGTATAAAATCATGTCTAGAACGAGTCAATGATATTCATATAAATAATTTAGAATCTTTTTTCGTATGACTGTACCGATTTTGGCCTGAATAATATATTTTTATAAGTTATCTATGAGTGGTCCCAGTTGCCGGGAGAAAATTATTTATTTTTTACGGATCCGGCGAGTGGGACCGCGGTCCCAGTTAATTGCGGTCCCAGTCGCCGGAAGCCTCGGATAAGGATAAGAGGCAGTAATTGGAGTAGAAACCAACTTATTTATTTACCTTAACCCTTTAAGCCCCACGAATCGAGACACAATCGAAATCAATGTTACGCGGTCTTATGAGACCGATTTGACACAACGAGGAAGCTCTTGGCCTGTATCTCACCGAAGGTGGTAGCGAGCTTCACCCGGAATCCTCAACCACAGAGGAACTGGCTATCTTACCTCTAACTGCTTACTTTACAATGTTTGTTTTGAAGCCGACAAAGTAAAACTGTGCTAAATTAAAGTTTGCAATAGTCAAAATACGCAAACAGAGTCGTACGCAAAAGCTATAGCCAACAAATGGCATTCTACTTAGTATCCAATTAAATAGTAACACGAGCGGGACATACCGGGTTACTGAATGTTCCCGTGGGACTCCACTCCGCTCAACTTTCCACCTACTAGCAAGTTAAAACTGCCAATTTAGCTGAAAGTGGGTATCGTAGTATACATATAAAGTACTATGATATACATAGGTTATTTCGGTATTAAGGTGGTTCATAATACCTAGCGAACCACTTTTATGAAGTTAGTGTTAAATAGTCAATATTTAAAGCTGAATAGTGACTGAGTTTTTTGCGCTACTTCTCAGCACTGGCCCATTTATTGTCCCGCAGCAGTGGTAGGGTTAATACTAGGATGTGCAAAAGTGCTTTATAAAAGCCTACGTGCAAAAATAAAATGACTTTTATGAAAGTGTTGCGTAGCTTTTGTAAATAAAAGCACCTAACTGAATTTACGAGTATCGTTGTTGAAAGTCACGAAGGCGAGTGAGCTTTACATAATGTGTGGTGGCCGCTACTGTTCGTTTTTTCAAAAGTTTTGATAGACATAACACTATCGTTATGTGCATGTACACGTACACACACAAGTAAAGCTTATTCGCCTTCGTGAGTTGTAAGAACTATAACTAGGTTAAATACGAGTATATCAATGCATCTATCATAATCTTGTGTTGTTGGACTAAGTACTATTTTGCAGCAAAAGAGTATATTCTGATGAGACGTTGATACGCCTACGTATTAGAAAGGTATTTATTATTAAAATATCGGAATTTCAAATAACATAATATTATGAATGCGCTCAATTTGAAAACGAATTCTTTCAGTTCATAAACGCATTGTTCAAAAATACGACTTCGTACGTGTGGATCCCGTTTTACCCCCTTAGAGGGGGAGTTTCGTAAAATCCGTTCTTAGCGGATGTCTGCAGCCTTTACGGAACCTATCTACCTTTCAAGCTTGTAGGTGTTATAGTTTAGATAGTATAGTGATTAATCAGTGAATGGTAGGTATTTCGCTTTTATATGTAGGTATAGTATAGATGTGCCTGTTGTGCTTTTAACAAAATTTTGTAAAAAAAATATTTGCTATGAAAATATGTATAGGTATTTTATGTTTGCTCTGATTTTTCATTTTCTTTTTAATACTTCCTATATCCGCTGTCGTAAATATAAATCCGTAGACCTAACAAAACAGCAGCTCCTCGCTACAAGAACGCTCAGCCCCGGAGTTTGATTACAAAAGTGTGTGCTAAACAGAATTCAAGAGGCCCTAATAGGCTGTCCATCCTTTATGAGGACCCCGGCAATTACCGCCCTCCGTGCCTTGTCACGGCTCGAAACTTGAAGCCGGCCAGTTTGACGCTTGGGTTTTGCAGGTCAAAACAGGTCAAGATGAAAAAGGTAGGCATATATTAATTGTTTCTGGAACAAAAGGGATGGAGAAAAGTTTTGTATCGAAACTTCTTAATGAAAAATTGGGTAGTTTAACCGACTAGTCAGTTGACATACTTGTTAAGAGCTGTCAAAAGTTACTCACAATAGATTTTGTATAGCGAATGTAGCTTTATGACGTCACTAGTACGCAAAATTAATTGGTTTGCTAACTTTGAATGATTCCAAAATCCAGCTACCTAAAATCGACAGCAAATTGAAAACTCAGTTCAAACCGCCCAGTGTTGTGGGACATAATTAAAAGCAAGGGAACGCTCTTAGCAGTTTTGATGAAAATGGTATTGTCTCTTTAAAAAACAAAGCTTGGTGGACTTAATAATAGATAGATTATCAACTCGGAAAGGGATCAACACCGTATCGCCTTTCGATCGCTGTCAATCGCGTGGCAAGGCGGATAAGTGTGCATTGCAGACGTTGCAGTATGGAGTTTCATACAAAAAAATACCGACCGCCTCGAGTTGATACGGTTACGACCTTAGATTAATAAAACCTAGATGGATAGTCTTCATACAAACGCTTCGTCAAGAGTGAGGCAAAAATCTTATGTCATTAGTGTCAATTTTGTTGGGGAGTGTAGACAGTGAAGGCGATTTTCCCGAAAGTAGGGAAATTTTTAATACGTTTTTAATTATTTTATAACTAACAAAAACAAAACGCATCATGTACTTACTTATTTATTGAATTCAAAGTACCTACCTAATTACAATAAGATAAATCGACTTAAAAGTCTCGATTTCATAAAAAAGGAAGTGTATTTGTACGGCGAACAATTGGGAAATAAATTTTCTTGTTACTGGTATCATTCCCGTATTTAATTTTTGAAAGCCAAATTCAAGCAAAATACGCGTCGAATCGTAGTACTTACTTATGAAATGTAACACTGGTCACTTTCTTTCGTTTTTCTGATGTATTTAGACACCCTTTCACAGCACAAACCTTCTTAATTAATTAAAAGTCGTCGGACGTGTTTACCAATTTTTCACTTTGACAGTTCATGTGACGTTTACGAGTAAGCCATTCTGGCTCACTAAAATCTGCCTCACCTTTCGTGCACTGACTATCTATCTAGGTTTTATTAATCTAAGGTTACGACCCCTTTCCGGGTTGATAAATGTGCGACGTCCTTTTAGGTCAATGAAGTGCGTGGTTCGCCACAGTGCTATAGGATCATTATTACCCATTTCCACCCTTATTGGTATGCCAAAGTGACCAAATAAATTCTCACCTTTTTGACGAGCGCAACGTGAAGGGAATCCACAATATTTTTAAAGCTAGGAAAACGAAAGCCCTTTGAAAGTGTCTCAGTAATTTTCCAAAGCGAATCTTTGAACGTCCAATAAAGGCTCACAATTATGGCCCGGCTTAAAAAATAAGGCTTCTTTATTGGGCGGCTCAAAAGAAAATTATTTCCATAATTTATTTTTGTTTTACCTCATTAGTTAGTACCTTCATTGTTTCAGCCAAATGACGTCCACGGCTGGGCAAAGGCCTCCCGGAATAATTTCCACAACCACTGGTCCTATTTATTTAGTACATATTTTGTACATAAAGACGCGCTGTGTATTATAATTTTCCTACTTAAACCTCTTGATATTATCAACAACTTATTATGCATTTTATTACTCGTTTTGATTAATGCACACAAAAATGTCGTTATAATCTTTTATTTATTTATTCTTTATCCTTACTAAAACCTTGGATAAACCACCAATACATTTTCCAACCAAATTGTTATCGACAAATAGTTATCGAGCAGTTACTTACAGTCACCTCGTCTAATCACTTTATTAATGATATCTTCTGAATCCAGTTTAATTAAAATTCCATCCCCACCCCATTTAACCCCCTTTCCACCCCCCTTGTCAATTTGTCTGCCCAAATACGGCTGGGCGGTTGTCACGTCATTGCGTGCGAAGCGAATATAACTGTCAATTTTGCTTTCTCAATTTTAATAGCTCGTAATGGGGCAGTTGACAGCACTAACTAGTCAATTGACATACTTTTTATGACCTGTCATAACGCGACTTTTCATTCATAGATTTGTATACAGAAGGGAATATAAATGGCGTCTGTAGGTCGGGAATTTAATTGACTAATGCCCATTTTTCACCATCAATCCCTAATTTTTAAGTGACCCCTATGAAATCAAAATTCCTGTTATGTGTTACCATAGGGATTGATGGTGAAAACAGACATAAGGCTGAGTTGCACCACCTAACTTTGACCGTAACTATAACGATAACTGGTGTTTTTTTATGGAGTTTGACAGATTTTTGACGTTTGTTAAAATCAAAGTAAGATGGTGCAACCCAGCCTTGTTGATTACTAAAATTGAATTGTACATGAACTTGCGACATATTTTAGCCTACTAAAACAGAATAAATACTAGACTTCGTGTACCTATTAGTTAATTAAAATTACATGTATATTTTTTCCTAGTTTTAATTTCAGTCTGCGCCAAATTTTTGGATGTTTCAATTCCGCTTTGAAATATCTTTAGTTAATTCGTTAGGTAAGCCTATAATTCCTTAGCCTAGTTACTTTACCTATTCAGTTAGTCTTTGTTATCAACATCATGATACATTTCATACGTCATTCATTCCTACGCATTTCTATTTTGAACAGTACTATACCTCTATGTTTAGGCAAAACTTTCTCTTTTGAGACACACGGCTCAAGTAGGATATCTATTGATGGTACAGCGACAGCACATCAGACTGTACAATTTTGTTGCAAAATAGAACTTATTACAAAGTTGATAAGATCCTACCGTCTGTACTAAGTTACAGAAACAATGAGAGTTCTAGAGACCTGTGATCCGAAGCTCGTTACAAGTTTGCTCCCACAGAATACTTGGCCATATTATTGGGAGTTCAACTAGTAAGATCGCGTTTCCATTGTCTTTGAATTAGAATTCGGTAAAACGGGACAGTAAGTTTGGAATAAGAAAATATGCTTGTTCGATAGAATTGTGCTTATAAACAAAATGAGTTTCGTTATAGATTCGGATTCGTCAGCCGTATAGGTAGCCGTACGTTTAGAATCACTCTATCCATTAAAAAGCCGCATCAAAATCCGTTGCGTAGTTTTAAAGATCTAAGTATACATAATAGGAACAGACATACAGGAAAGTACGGGTAGCGCAGGACCTTTCATTATGGAAAATAACTTTGTTTGGATACAGGAAAGTAACTTTGTAAATGTAGTGAATTGATAATATTCGAAGGACACAATACTGAAGAATCTTGCGTAATTCTACTACAACCTATAGGAACTGATATGATAGAGTTTCCTTTAATAGACTACCTTAATTAGATGTGTTTTAAAAGGATTTTTTTAGTATTACTCTTGTTTCTTAAAGTATGACGGAACCTCATTGCTAATGGAGACGAATTCCCCGTAATACCAGTTCATACAAGCCACGAGATACTAAATTACCAAGTTGACAACAACTTGAATTGATATCACTTGTCAGCTCAGGGGCCCTAGGTATAACTTATAAAGTTCTAGCGGTCGTGTTTCGAATACATGTGCTAAGCCTTGATGTGGTTGTATACAGAATATTACAGAACATCGTGGAGTCTAGTCTATTTATATTAATCATAGTAATATAAAATAGCGGCCTATTCCTTTGCAAAAATAAAGTTAAAGAATGGTATGAGCTTACCTATATGGGGATCATCTCTCAAATAAGGAGTATGAAAATTCATATTTTATGCTTAAGAAAAAAATGTGTTTCACTGTCTTTGAAACACTATGAATTGATAAAAAAAATGCATGTTCAATATGGTGTTGTGTATAAGACTAAAAATAAACTGAATTTATCCCTCAATGCGGCACCTAAGGGAACTTATTTCAGCTTTATAATTTAGATATATATTAAGTATATAGCGCGTAGGTATGAGTACTTAGAGTAGCTATAATGATATGTATATTAAACAAATATTCTGTGAGACTTTTAGCTCGCAAGATTTAATGTGTATGATCCTCACGATTATTTCTCATTTAGGACAATGTCCAACGTTCCGATCCGAATCGGATCTTTTTTGGCCTGGAATTTTATTTATGCCTTTATTGAATCTGAGATACGACCTGCGATTCAGCCAAGTTATTTGGTAATAGAATGGTTCGACCTATGAAATGTCATAGGGCAAACTACAGTACAATGAAGTGGACTGAAACGGCCAAACAAAGGGATTTTTCAAAAAAGTACGTCCGGCCAGGTTAGATTGCTATGATGATGTTCGTTTGTTTCAGCCAAAAGACGTCTACTGCTGGACAAAGGCTTCCCACAATGAACGGTCCTGCGCTGCCCGCATCCAGGCTCTTCCCGCGACCTTTACCAGATCGTCAGTCCACCTAGTAGGAGGCCTGCCCATGCTACGTCTTGCAGCCCGTGGTCGCCACTCGAGAACTATGATGATGATGTGATGACTAATGCAATACTAGTACAAATAACACTGTCTGTTATGTATTCACGCTTAAATGCAGTGAGCCAATTTTATTTTGATGAATGTAGAGACATTGTAGAGATACATGGCAACAGGAAGTGGGAAATAGGCTACATTTCAGAAATAAATATTCAAAGGGATGAAGTGAAACAGAATTTGTGTGAGATATCCATATTTTTTTAATGTTAGCGTATTTTTTTCACTAATGTATTGTTTGGTTTTGTGAAAAATAGAGCATTAATCATGAAACGCGATAAATACTTTCTCTGTCATATTCGTTCTCTAATTTGTACATATTACTCTATGTTAAATTTACTATTATTGCCGCATAGGTAATAATAATTGTCAAACAATGCTTGACTATAGACAAATAAACAAAAAAATATTGATTTTTTTCCATTGGCATTAAAACTAACCGATTCGATTATGTTATTTTCAAAATAGTCCTGTTCTTATAACTACCCGTTATATTAATGGAAGAGTTTTATTATGTAAACAATCGCCTATTACGAGTTATCTATCTATACTTATAATAAATCTGTAGAGAGGTCAATTCTGTACATGAAATATATTTTCAAAATAATTATCAGGGGGTGATTAGTGATCGATACTGATGCCAAAAATGCAATCAGTAAAATTTTTGTCTGTCTGTCTGTCTGTCTGTCTGTCTGTATGTTCCTTATAGAAACAAAAACTACTCGACGGATTTTAACGAAACTTGGTACAATTATTCTTCATACTCCTGGGCAGGTTATAGGATACTTAGGAATTCCCACGGGAACGGGAATTAGCGGGAAAATCCTTTTGTATGTAAAATCTAAACCGCTTAAGTTAGACGCTTGAAATTTAGCATGTAGGTACCTTAGTAAACTTAGAGCTTAGTTACAACAAGGAATTCCCGAAATTCCCACGGAAACGGTAACAAGAGGGAAAATCCTTTTGTATGAAAAATCTAAACCGCTTAAGTTAGACGCTTGAAATTTGGCATGCAGGTACCTTAGTAAACTTAAAGCTTAGTTATAACAGGATATTGCACAATTCTTACGGGAACGGGAGTTAGCGGGAAAAAACATTTGTATGAAAAAATCTAAGCCACGTAAGATAGACGCTTGAAATTTGGCATGCAGGTACCTTAGTAAATTTAAAGCTTAGTTACAACAGGATATTGCAAAATTCTCACGGGAACGGGAGTTACCGGGAAAAAACATTTGTATGAAAAAATCTAAACCGCGTAAGATAGATGAAGGGGGTAAAACGGGATCCACGCGTACGAAGTCGCGGGCGGCCGCTAGTTGACCAATAAAGTAAGTCCATAATTCAGTAATAAAAATGTCATTCCAAATACGTGTCTTACTTATTACTATTCAAAATCCTTCCATACAAGCAGCTTGAACCAAAACATCCTATAATAAATAGCTATGAAACGCCAGAGGCGCGGAGGCAAAAATTCCTCGGATTGCGTCTATATGAAGACTTTAAGGAAAATTCCTTTTCCAAGCCCAGCAGGATAATAATAGATTCATAGGAACATTGTAACGGCGGCCCGAACGTATGCAAACAGTCATAAAATGCCGGCGGGCCACATGCACACTTATTTCGAATACACAACAAAAGCCGCGTTGGTTGGGGTTCTTTGCTACGGTAGGGTAAACGTCAGGAGTCTAGGAGGTTAAGCGTAAACCTATGTGAATGGAAATTCTACAGGGTGTTAGGTAAATGGGTATATGAGCCGACACTAACCCATGTTAACATATGCATATAAATGGTATGGTTAAGTCAGAAATTTGAAATCATAATTTTAATTTTTTAAATGTTCATACAAAATAAAATTTATAAAATCAGATTTGTATGAAAATTAAAATGATTAAAATTATGATATAAATTTTCTGACTTCACCATACCATTTATATGCATATGTTAACATGGGCTAGTGTTGGCTCATATACCCATTTACCTAACACCCTGTATAATAAGTCTTCATCGCCCCGTGATACGTCATTAGACAAAATATCACAGTCTCTATTTCACTTCTTCTTCCTCGGTCCCTCACTGATGAGAATCGCGCCACATATAGTGTCCCTCGGGCCTCCACAGACTGCGGTCATAAGCTGCGTGGACTAAATTTCATACCTACTGCGTTTTAAATCTACGTATATTCAAACTAAACCACTTCGGTTGAAACGCTCATATTATTATTTCTTGCTTTCATTGAAATTAACGTAATAAGATGAAGAAGTCGAAGGTGAATTGTAGCATAACGGCGATCAACAAGTAGAACAAAACCGGTCAAAGTGAGACCACAGAGTAACGCTACAAGCCAGAACAATGCATCTACTCGTAAATAAGTACGTCTAGTGTTTACGTATTCTTAGGCTGTTGCACCACCTAACTTTGACCGTAACTTGGACGATAACCGGTGTTTCTTGTATGGAGTTTGACAGATTTTTGACGTTGCTGCAACCCAGCCTTACTGATGTTGTTGTCCCGAACCATTTCCATTTCCACCGCTCACCCTTGACCGTTTTTTCTGATTTACAAGCGTATAAATCAGCGTGGACTTCACGGCCGCGCGTTACACCGCGCAGAGTAAACCTTCGCCGAATAAATTTCAATTTAGCACTGGACAAGCGGTTTGTTTGGATAGCGGTTCTGATGTGGGCCGAATTGGATCAATAAGAGGTACAAGTCAGGGATATTATGGATATCCGTAACCGTAACCGAAACTTTCGGATATCCGAAATAAAAAAAACCCGTAACCGTAACCAAAACCGGTATAATATTATTCCTATATCCGTAACCGTATCCATAACCGAAACTACATATTTAAATTGTTTTTGTACAGCATTGTAAAGGCATAACAGCCTGATTTACTTTTTTAATGACATCCAGTAACAATTTTTATTTTTTTATTCGATATAAAGTGTGCGTCCATGAATGAACCATGTTGGACAACTTTTGCAAATTGCAGTAACCGAAACTTCCGGAATATACGAAATAAAAAAGTATCCGTAACCGAAACCGGTATAATATTATTCCTATATCCATAACCGTATCCATAACCGAAACTACATATCCATAACATCCCTAGTACAAGTACCTAACGACGGGACGTCAAGCTAAAGAATAACGCATCTTACCTGGTTGTAATAGGATCGTTTTTGCAATAAATATGTATGTGCTGTTGTACAAACGACTGATACGATAGATCGACTATCTCTTGCGCAAGTTTTGGTTTCGAAATTGTATTGTTTTGTGATTAGATTGGCGGAAAGTTACTAACAACTTTAGTTGCACCACTTTACTTAACCGTAACTATAACCGGTGTTTTTTGTATGGAGTTTGACAGATTTTCGACGTATGTTAGAGTTAAAGTAAGATGGTGCAACTTAGCCTAAGTTGGCACCTTACTAAACGTAACTATAATATAATATAACCATAACAGGTGTTTTTGTATGGCGTTTGACAGATTTTTGACGTTTGTAAAGTTAATGTAAGAGCGTGCAATGCAACCCAGTCATATTGTAAATTATGCTAGTGTAATAAAATCACTGCTTAGTTAGTGTATTGCAACATTTTATGGCTGAATTTGAGCACTGGCCACTGACACAATTTATTTTAATTTATTTTTAAAAACCAATATTGATCGTATTTTGTTTTTTCTCTTCGATTTTTAACACGGCATGATTTTCACACCTTTAATTGGTGGTTAGTTAGCTAATATGGCCATTTAATTGACGTAGGTTCCTACTTTTTGAGACATAAAATATTATTTTGTATGTAATAAAATCCGGGCGTTTTCAAGGCGAGAGTGAATAGGCTCTTACAGGGCAGATATGTACCATCCTAGACTGCATCTCACTTAACACCAGGTGCGATTGCGGTCAAATACCTACCTTGTCTAGCATAAAAAAAATGTAAAAAGGAATGTATAATACCTATCATTAGTTGATCATTTAAATCTATTGTAAGTACTTTAATATTATGTACTTTAAAAACTCGAAGCTATATTTTAGTGTTTTTAGAGATAACCTCGTAATTAATGGTTGGAATAAATTTGTATCAAATACCCAGTTGGCAATATAATTTGATTTATGGTAGGCGCGTTACTTTATTTCCAAGTAGCCCACAAAAGGAAAAACTTCCATGAAATCCACGAAACACTCAAAGCTTATGTACCTATTTACAAAATTTCATACAATCACAAAGGCATGTTAATGGTATGTGTTCAAATATTTTTTTGCGACTTCAGAGGCCGAAATTAACGACAAAATTAATCGAGTCCTCCAGTGACTTGGCCCACTTTTAACTTGGTACACGGGACAAGTCGGCTGGTTTGCTATTTTAAATAGTTTTATTTTAATTCGTTGTCAAGCAACTTGGCCAGGGAGCCAAGCTAAAAGTGGGCCAAGTCACTGAAAGACTCAATTATAAGCGAATACACGATTTGTTAATTCGATCAATTAGGCAGTAAGAAGAGAGTCGACTTTACGGACAGGTGATTAGGGCCTTCATAAATTAATGTCACCAGCTTAAATATAATACAGACGGAGACACCGAACAAAAGGCGCCAGATTACAAACGCAATTAAAAAGCTGTCGCCGCCGAAAAATTAGAACAATTTCTTTTCCGATACACCCAGTATTTCCCCCGGGTGGCAATGAAGGCTATTGCCGGCATAATTTTCTACCAAACCCATGGGTCTATACAGGGTAAACATTAAATCGTTGTCATCCTTTTAATATACGACTCTACTCATTAGTACATTGATACATTCCCCAAATATGAGACAAATCTAATGAGTCTTTTGTCTTTATTTTTATTATTTATTTGTATTAGTGTGATCTTATAGAGTTTAGAACAATTGTACATTAAATTACACATTTATATTGCAAAATAACACGTATTACATCAAAATACTATACCATAATTGCTTGATGTGCTATCGTCTGTACAAGGTTTTAATTATTGTTTTAACTCATTGAATTGGTCTCATGTTTGGGGAATGTACTATGTTTTATGAGTAGAATCTTATTTTAAAAGGACGCCAAAGATTTCAATGTCACCCTGTATTAATGAGTGCCTGAAATTCAGCTTTTTAACCATCACCAATTTGGAGCGCTTTTGTATTGTACTGTGGAACGAACAAAAGCTGAAATGTGCGTTTCGCCACAATACCAGCCATTTGTAAGCATTGGCTGCGCGGATTGAATGGATATCCAGCCTGTATATTCTGATTCTTTAAATCTACATATTAAACGTGATATGTACATTGTATTTTTGATCATAGCAAATCTTGAAATCTTTGTTGATTGAGAATGGAATGTCGAATTCTTAGCTACATTAATAAGTAGGTCCAAACACAATCAATAAGTACCATACACGCTTTAGCGTACGAGTCGTAACTTCAAATCGGAGGTAAGTAAAAGACAACTTGACAATAAAGAATTTTTGCAGATGGAGATCGAGGTAGCATTAGAAAGATAACATTAGGTTTATAAACAAAAGGATAAACGCAAGTTCACTTAAAACTTCCATTAAGTAATAAAAATAACAAACGAAAATATTATCTCTCTTTCTGTTACTAAAAACGTCTCGCAGAACCGTCATGAAAAAATTAAGGACATTGTTCTCCAATTTTCACTTACAATTGTAGAAAAAGGCAAAGGAAACAGGCTTTTAGCGATTTGCGGAATTTAATCTGCGCAGTTCGTTTAACGTTTTAATTCGCACGGAACGTTCTTATTTATTAGTTCTGCTTCAAAGCTTCGTGTTAAAATGTCAAAGGAAAGTGAAAAAAACTTGGGAGTCCGTAAAATGATATACAAACGACGTAGTTTAGAGCAATTCAGCAGCCCTCATAGAAAGAAAGTTTTGAATGTTTGTTTGTACACAATTTAAAAATTCTTTCACCAAGAATCCTACATAATTTCTGATGAACATAAGCTAAAACTTCGCCGGGTCAGCTAGTGTTAAATATACAAGCAAATAAATTGCTACCTAAAATACATAATAAATTAGTTTAGTTATTCTACTAACCCTACGGCCTACAACTTTTTGAAAGTGGATTTGGGTATATCACAGACTAGCTCACAAATTCATTGGTTTTAATTTTTTGTGCGACGAATCCCCACAATAAGTTTTCTTGTACTAAGAAAACTTAATTAAGTACTTTTACAGTACAGTAACTGAGTACTTTTCTGGTACTTTACAATTTTATATTAATCTATACTTATAATAAATCTGTAGAGAGGTCAATTCTGTACATGAAATATATTTTCAAAATAACTATCAGGGGGTGATTAGTGATCGATACTGATGCCAAAAATGCAATCAGTAAAATTTTTGTCTGTCTGTCTGTCTGTCTGTCTGTCTGTCTGTCTGTCTGTCTGTATGTTCCTTATAGAAACAAAAACTACTCGACGGATTTTAACGAAACTTGGTACAATTATTCTTCACACTCCTGGGCAGGTTATAGGATACTTAGGAATTCCCACGGGAAAAAATCTAAACCGCGTAAGATAGACTCTTGAAATTTGGCATGCAAGTACCTTAGTAAACTTAAAGCTTAGTTACAACAGGATATTGCAAAATTCCCACGGGAACGGGAGTTAGCGGGAAAAAACATTTGTATGAAAAAATCTAAACCGCGTAAGATAGACCCTTGAAATTTGGCATGCAGGTACCTTAGTAAACTTAAAGCTTAGTTACAACAGGATATTGCAAAATTCCCACGGGAACGGGAGTTAGCGGGAAAAAAATTGTATGAAAAAATCTGAACCGCGTAAGATAGATGAAGGGGGGGTAAAACGAGATCCACGCGTACGAAGTCGCGGGCGGCCGCTAGTTTAAAAATAAAACCTTTACACGAACTCACAAATGTAACAAAATTTCACTAAACTGTTCAGCAAATACCGATTGAGCAACCAATCGCACAACTAGTTCATTTACAGAGTGAGTTGCCGAACCGACATTCTGATGGGCTCAGTGTCAAGTTTGAGAGCTCATAAATAATTATACGATTGCTCTAGCCACTCAACGTCTGTGATTGAATTAATTACACCCAGTTATATGTATGATGTTGTTAGAACATCTTGGATAGTGAATACCTACTTCGTTTGAGAATGGTAATCAATCAGAGAACTAGTACTAATTTCTGGCGAATTATGTAAATTGCAAGTTATGTGAGATCTGTATTGACTTAAGGTCTTGTAGTACCTTATTAAAGAACATACTGATTATCAGATCGAGTCTCATAGCTGGTTTCGATAGTCAATCTTGTTGGTCAGGCTTCTACACTACTGTATAAAATTGTATTAAATGTGTGATAAAGAAAGACGTAAATAGTCTTTACAAGTTACCCTATAAATAAATAAACCTAGACCAATACAAACAGGCAACAAATGTTTATGCAAACGAATGTCTGTACCCTCTATTTGAGAATCAAATCCGCCATCCCTGGCATATTAGGTATGCGAACCACTATGCCAGCCCGCTATCAAAGCTATCCAACTTTTAATAAGAAATACTTCTACTAAGTCGACCATTGATCGATAGCCTGCATCCAGCGCCGTCCTGCTACCTTTATGAGGTCGTTGGTCCACCTTGACGCTGCGCTTTTTGGTACGTGGCTTCCACTCCAGAACCTTGCTGCCCCATCGGCCGTCAGTTCTGCGTACTATGTGCCTCATTGCCACTTCAGTCAGCTTGCTAATCAGTCGGGCTATGTTAACGACTTTAGTTCGTTTACGTATCTCCACATTTCTGATTCGATCTCGTAAAGAAACACCAAGCATAGTCCTCTCCATAGAGCTCCATTTTGAGCTTATTTGTAAGGCCTATATTGAGAAACCACGTTCCCTATTGATTTCTATATTATCATCTTGGTAGCGGCCTGCATTTAGGTGCCTAAAAAACCAACAACTCTTTATAAATTGGATCTTTCAGGGATAAGCAATAAAGGCTTTATTGCATTGCACTTTGAAAACATAAATCCGTCGTTCCACTCAAATCCGATCGTCCAATTAGCAGTCGTTTTATCGATAGTCAAGTGGGATCCTGCTGTTAGCTTTGTTTTGTTTTGCTGTTGGATCCACTAAACGGATTAGAGCTTACAAATTAAATTATTGGAAAAACTTCAAAGCTTTCGTGTTCAGGATCATTTCACTGTTGTCATACCTTTTGTAGGCCACATATTTGTTTAGTGGGATGATTTGATGCTTGTTTTTTATTTGAATTAATTTCGATAGAGATATGAAATGCTATCCCATGAAATACCACAGATTCTTTGGCGTTTTATGGATATGATTTTGATGTAATCGCATACGTCTCCTTTTTTGTATATATTGAAAGGCTAACGAAGTAATCGCGAAATTAAAAATCTTCAATATATTAGCTACATGGTCAAGAGAATTAATTGTAAAATATTGTTCACTTATGAAGAAGGTTCGTACATGGAACGACTACATGTCAATTAATTAAATCTTTTGCATATCATAATGTCTAACTAATTAACTATCTAAACGCGGAAAATATTCATAGCTCAGGCGAGGAACTATGACTGTGAACTAGTTCTTACATACATAATGAGCCCGCGTTATGACGCCGCGATGGCTGCTGCGACGCGTGGCGTGTAGGCGGCCAATAAATTGTTTATTCATTCATTGAATTAACAAAGAAACAACATTTAAATAAAACAGCATTCCAAGCCACCATTTTTGTAGCAAAATAGGATTAAAGACATAAGCTGTTACAGCTAGACTGGCCAGTGTAGGGACTGTAGGCCAAACCCTACATTTGTGCCTTTGGTAAATTGGAGAGTGTGCTCAGTGGAGTCCAAATGATGAGTCCTGATGTTGACTTGCAAGGACCAAAAATATTGTAGCAGTAGTCAATTCCGAAAGTGTCATTGATAGAAAGCATTACGTTATTAAAATAATAGACAATATTTTTTATCCCGGTCACCTTTTTCCTCCACTTTACTAGATCCCAAGAGGTGCGCCTACAATACAAAAAAATACACATTTTGCAGCCGTACAAAAGGTCAATTTTCCAAAACAAAAACTGTACCTAATATCAGCACGTGACCGCACAAATGACAGCATATCAAGTTAGCGTCTTACGTAGTTGAATTTAAGAGCGATTTCACAACAAAAATGTATAGTTTGATGTGCCGTTTATTGTACAGAGGACAGCCATATCAAGCCAAACACTGCCGCATCTTATGTAGTTGTGTTTAAGGATGATTTTTCAACAAAATGTATAGTCTTTTGAGCGATACAATCGGCCATCGTCCGTCTCGTAAGCCGATTAGGGAACATTCTGCCCCGCGTCATCTTCTAGCCCGATTGGTATGCGGCTGAGGCCGATTGAAGATAATACTGATAACGTTCGAAGCTACCGTTACTATGATGAATGAGATAGTTTAGATAGCCGTTCTTTAAATAAAACTTATTTTAAGCCGGTCAGTCAAGACCAAAATGTAAAAAGCAATTTTATTTTCATAAGTCATTGAATGCACCAAAACTTCGTCAAGAATCTTAAAACCTGGAATAGACACTAATAAATCCGCCAGTAGTTTTCAAACACCTAACAGATGAAAATTCCAAAACTAGTCCGGACACGACTTATTTTGGAATCTTTCGTAGTAGTTTTAATTAGTAGATCTTTCTAGCCCTATCAAATTCGAATTAATTTCTTCACTTATACTCAACTCTTCCCAATATACCACTTTAGGATAAATTACGGATATTGTCTGAAAATAGGACCCCTCCTGTTTTCAGCAATATCGTTTAAAATGCCTTATTATTTTTAGACGGGGATCTTAAAATAATAAGGCTTGAAACGCTCAGAATTGTACAGAATTACGTAATATTGTAGACCAATGAATGATAGGTATACGCAGTTGTTTATACCGCGTGAGTGCAAACACAAACGGGCTATGGAACTTGATACGCCGACATAAATTGATACGCGGCTCGCATGCAATCTTGACACACAATAGCCTAGTATATCACGTGGATGGATTGTCTATCACTTCTATCAGAGAGCCGATATTCAAACGATGTTTATCGACAGGATTAAAAGTTGTGGTTGCTCAATAACAATACTACAAAAGAACTTAGGCTTAAATATAACCCTTATGAATGTTAGACCTTGAATGAAGCCTTGAGGAATGACGTCAAATATTCTTGAATTACACACTTACACAGGAAACAATTATCTGTAGATGATGCTCTAAAAATAAGTGTAAGCCCAACATAACAATCAGTTTACTGTTACTGAATTTGATGAAATTTCATCACTTGAAACGTTACTTTACATAGGATTTTATGATAAATGTTGTGTTTATGTTTTCATAAACTATCATACATGTGCTAGGAAGGGGATAGTTGTACATTCGACTTACCAATTCCGTTTCATACAATTCCGAGTCTCCTAAACTGGTGGTTTCCTCAATGATATTAGTCAGGTGCATACTCGGCCTCATGGACACACGGTTCTTGAATCCCGAGGACTTCCTCCAAAGGTCCTCATCCTTCACCTCGTCTGCTAAAGTTGCGAACTGCTCGTAAAAATTGATCACCCCCGACAGCTCGCCGTCCAAAATTGTGTCCTCTGCCTTTGAGTTACTGATGGAATTTAAGACTTCGTTTCTTTTACCATCTCGTACACTTCCATCCACTTCACTATTTTCGTTCAAAATAGTGGTGGAGCGTGTATCGTTGAACTCATATTCTAGATCAAACCCTCTATCATCAAATAGGCTTTTGAATTTAGCCCAGCAGCCAAGCTTCTTCTCTTCTGCATGATTCGCAACGTTATTCGACGCTTTATCCATTGTGAAAGGAAGTGATTATGATTAATCTGGGTATTATTGGATACGCCTAATCGGCTTTACACCACAAATCAGCGTCTACGACTTGGAATCAAGGCGAGTGATTTTTAACACATTGTTTGTAGAACTGATTGCCACTGATAAAGACATAGGTAAATAGTTCCTTGTGATAATCACGATAAATATAGTTGCTTCTATAATGATTAGGCACAAGGTTTCAATAATTACAGCGATTGATGATATCAATAATTGCGGTATGTCTACTTTTAGATTTAAGATTTAGTTATTTAAAGGCTTCCTTAGCGGCTGTTATCATTAGCGATGTATCACTATAATTCTTTGATTAATCTTGAAGAAATCATAAAATTATGAACCGTTAATATAAGTAGACTATTAAGACACTTTTCACGATCCCTACAAAAAAACACTTAGCACTTTAAATTTACTATCTCGCACAAAACACTACACGAATGTTATTTTAAGTTTTAATTTGATAAAAATATGACACTTAAGGATCACATTCTGGATTAAAATGATTTTCAAGTAGCACAGTCTCGTGCGGTGACTTGAGTGATACTAAACAATAATGATTTAATTATTCTGATAAGTCGATATCACGATAAGAGGACATTATCACGGTACTTATTCTGATTGTGAACGGGTTAATTTTTCTACGACATCTTGAGTCACGTTTTATTATACTGTCTAATGATCTGGCTGTGATATAGCCATAAAAATAAAAGTAAACGCGAGTGCAATCTTTAAATAGATAATTATTTCTATCAATTCTATAGTAGTAATTTCACTGAGACAGACAGAAATCCTTTGCATCCTTATGCGTATATTATCCAAATTATTAAAAGCTTATCTCTAGAACTAAAACTCAGGGTAAAAAAAAAAGTACCGCTATCATCTGAGTGCACCTAGATCAGCTGAACCCCTGAAATTGTATGACTTTACATACATAACCTCTTCATAAAAGTGTCTAAGCGCAAGGGACCTTGCTTAAAAAACTGACTTGACCCTGAACCAGTGTTTAACCATTAGCCAAAAGCTTGGTACACCCAAAACTACAGGATGAGACTGAACTGAGCGAGCTGAATGCCGAACAAGGAATGCAAACGAATACTACAGGCTACAGCCAATGGCGATGTCCCATGTTCCACAATCATATGGGTCATGATGACGGACTCGGTCAGGTTTTAAGTGGATAAAAGTGTAGGGCCTTCTCACTTCTGGTCTTCTGGTCAGAGGACCAGAGGGTAGAGCCAGATAGCCCCCACAGCTGGTGGGTATAATTTGATGCATTTACTGACGAAAAAAAGCATTGTACGTATTGCTATCTCTCGTCAATAGATCGGCTAATGTGGACAACAAACGTGCGTAAGCGTCAGTTTCCTCAAATTGATTGGTAACCTGAATTCAGCAATGCGGGCGACATCAGCTCTAATTGGCTAATTTGGGGGCAACTAGAAGCCACGTCTCCTTTGCTCTAATGTTACTTACACCCTGGAGAACATACGATATTATAATAAACGCTTCTAGTAGCTCTTAAGGGATTAACTTAATGTGTAAAGTCGTCTTTGGTCCAGTAGTACGAGATCTAAACTTTCTCTACTTGGAGGTTCTGGGTTCGACTTATAAATTTACATTGCGTATTAATTCACAGTTCCCGAATGTTTCAGGCTTCAATAAATCTGTTTGATCGAAATTAACTGTGCGGCTACAACAGTATGTATGATCTTAAAAGTTCCTAATAATGTGAGCTCTCAGGTAAATATAAAAATAGTAATACCATGCGATTAGCATTGTAGTTATTATTATTCTGAGATGAACTTTCACTCCGTAATCAAAACAGGCGTCGATTTGAGGAGAACTCTCTAATCATAATAAGCTATAATCTAATTTATAGTCATTCTTAGAGGTAGGAATTCAAGGTCGTAAAGAAAAGGCTGGGTAACACTGCGAAATAATTCTAAATAATTCGACGCCTTTTGGCTAAAAAACTAATTGGTTCGAGTTCGTCTAGGACGGGGTGGAACGTATTCTTACACATATAATCCTTATGGTAGAGGGAATATGGTTATATTTTACACTTTATTCCCAAAAACAATAAAAAAGATACTTGCTGTGCCTTATTATAATAATACAACACTTATGAGTATTTAGCATAGGCGCAGACCACGAACTTTCGGTCGATTTAATTTGGACTTCATTAAAACGATTTGGTATCGGGCGATTCTTCATACAAATTAGAATCGGGCCCAACTATCGGCCAACTAAAAGTCGGTGGCCTGCGCCTAGGCTTAACGTTGTTTATTAGTAAAGTACTTACGGCGACGTCGACTAGCGGCTCGTCTTCAGGCGTGAGCGCCAGCGAGGAGCGGCGGCCTGCGCGCGCGCCGGGCGATCCGCTAGAGCTGCCTGTGGACAAACAAACAACTATCTTAAGTATAACATATTGTAAGCTCATTTTCATCTGAAACACAGATTTGTCCTAGTTCAGACATAAAAATACACTTTACCTCATAATTACTCGTATGTTGTTACTAAATAAACTAAATCATCATCATCATTTCAGCCACAGGACGTCTACTGCTGAACATGGGCCTCCCCCAATGACTTCCACATCGCACGGTTGATAGCGGCCTGCATCCGGCGCCTTCCTGCTACCTTTATCAGGTCGTCGGTCCACCTTGTCAATAAACTAAATAAATGTTATAATTTGATGAATCTATACGAGTACATCAGCACGTCTCTACGTAATCCAAACTACCTAGCATAAAGGTAGGTTGTAGATAGGAGCTATAAAGGCCATTTTTCTATCAACGAGAATGCGTGGTCTGTACAATAACTTGTTTCTAGAAATATTGTAGGCCCCATACAGATTTTTTCTATTCTTAATCCGACAGACAGTGGTCACAGAGTTTGTTGCAGCGCTTCTTCTTAGCACTTGCGGAGTGTTTGTCTCGAAGCGCTGCGATGGTAGAACAAACGTAAAAAATCATGAGAGCTTTCTTAAATCTCTATTTGTAAGTTCTAATTTGATTTTATTTATACACTAGCGGCCGCCCGCGACTTCGTACGCTTGGATCCCGTTTTACCCCCTTAGGGGTGGAGCTTCGTAAAATCCTTTCTTAGCAGATGCCTACGTCATAACATCTACCTGCATGTCAAACTTCAGCCCGATCCGTCCAGTGGTTTGGGCTGAGCGTTGATAGATCACTGTCCAGTCAGTCAGTCACCTTTGAGTTATACATAATATTTAGATTATTTAGCGGTTTCAGGCAAATCTTCTTTACAAAAGACCAACATTTAAAATCGGTTTAGAAAAGCTGCGTTAACGAGAGTACATTTATATTTATACGTTTTATTCTGCATTTTGGGAGCACCCTTCGTAGTACCCACTCATGAACCCTTCTTTGGTTCAGATGAACAATGGGATTGTTGAGAGAAAGCCCCATAACAGGCCTCATTACTTTTCAAGTACATCTTATTATACGACTCTTAGAAATGAGCACGTCATTTTAGAGGAGGAGAATCCAGATTCTTCTTATTTTTAATCTATTAATTTTTGTTGAATAACAAATTCACGTGGCTTGGCGAAAGTAAAAGACGTTCAGCGATTAGAAATTTGCATTTTGTATGTCCTTTTCGAAGTGTCCGAGACATAAAAACTCTACTCTACTTTTAAAAGGTGCCTAATTCTTCCTGTACTTAGGTATAGTTTTGTTTGATAAGGATTTTTATCGTCTTTAACTTTGTGACTTTTCGAATCTAGATGACCAGAACATGTAAGAAAAACAATTGTTCAACAAATTACCATAACAAATAAACGGGCGTATACGCTGTCTACATCACGAGTATATCATGATGTTAACTATGGCCAGATACTGGCTTAAAAGTCATCATTTACCTGTGGTGTCTATCACTTCCTCACTACTCCTAGCCTGGAGCCATCTCTGAACCAACTCTATGCTGCCCTCCTCACCGGCTAACATTTTTCACGCACATTCCTTATCACAACACATTCTCACTTTTCAACACACACCTCAAACTTTATTCCAACTTTTGGTCGCTGTTGACCGTTGACGAAATTCTAAAATTAATTTTTATGACACAAAACAGACACAATCTTTTTTTAAAACATCGATGCACGACACGAACGTTCGATTCTAGAATGATTCAAATTTAAAAATTATGCGTTGAGTGTATCAAACACAAACAAAACATGATCGCCAATAAAGCTAATGACGGCAGCGACGGAAAAGCGCGCAGTCAAATTTTTAAAAATTGAATTATCGCACGAAAGAAATGACAGCGCTTTGCCGCGTTCAAATATCGAATTAATTAAATGACGATCGTCGACAGGCCAGTGTAAACAGCGAGCAGTAGATGAAACCATTTTGTTGTTGCACGTCGTGCGATAGATGTTGGTCTTTATTGCGAGTAGTTAAGGCGTGTTTTGTGTTTCGTGGAGTGTTTGTTATGGTGGTGGACAGGAGTTTGTGGAGCGCCGAGCGGTCGGTTAGGTAACGGCCGTCAAGTCGAGACGGCTGATCGAAGAAGGGGGGTGAATGTAGGACGAACGTACAGTCAAGCATACATTAAGCGGCTGGAAGGGATATGTAGAGATCTTATTGTGTTCGATGCTTTAGTGCCAGTTAGATCTTAAATTCGGGGCTATTAGAAAGGCAGCGCATTTAAATTAAACCTATCCATTGCTGTTTCAACACTCTTTGATTAATTACTGCATCTTATCTACGGACCTTGTATTTATGTAAATCTATTAATATTGAATGTAATGTCAGCTCCTCTTAATTGAACTGAGCAAACGGTCAGAATAACTGGTGCAGTATACACTTTTCCATCATTACAAAATTGTATTTGAGTTTAATTAAAATGATATTAACCGATGTTAAAAAGGAGGATGTCGTCAATACTTTTTTTTAATAATTTTATTTCCTATATTTTGATCAGACTTAAGAAAGTTACACGGATGTTTATAACATCAGAAATTTATTAATTCAGCGCCAATTTGTCTGAAGCCATTAGAAAAACGTACTTTACACTTTTATTCCTATTTTATTGTTTATTATTCTAACTCCAAGGTAGCAACGAGGAGCGTGCCAATTTATAAATTCAAACCTCAATGACTTTGCATCGTCGTGCACGCGTATGCAAATGTCACTCAACAGTCATTTTTCACCGGCTAATGTGGTTGGCCTCACTTGGCCTTCATACGTCATCATGGGTTGGGCTACCAAACACTACACTAGAAAATATGTGTGTCTATACCATTTAGTTCGTAATAAGCTTGTTAGAGTCAATCAATCAATCTTTCGCAGCTGACCGCTCGCTGATTGACATACTAACTAGAAAAGAATATAAATGACATAAGAATAATATCTAGGATTTATTCTTCTTGCGTTTTGGATAGGTGCTATAAATAATTCTGTATCTTGCTTGGGCATATTTAAATTTGTAAAAATACAGGTTACCTAGCTTTTCATACCAACCTTGTCTACCTTTAAAAGTTTAGGTAGTATTTTTTTTGTTAATGGTTCCAGTGTTTGAAGAGTTTATTAGCATTATTAATTTTATTCGTAGATTTCGACAAAGCGAAGGTAGAGACGATTTTTCATAAAATGCGAATTTAAACTCGCCGTAAACTACGGCCATGAAGGAAAAATCATTATTATTATGATTTAATTGCACAAGATAAAAAAAATATTTCCATTGAAGTAAACCAACAATTGATAATCTGCATTTCTGTATAAACAGTAGGTAAATAAAAACAATTTACCTGTAAGATAAGAATCCTTCATTTCTCAATGATTGTGACTTTTAAAGACCTTGTTAAAAGTAAGATTTTCTTTTAACTCTACGGAGTAGGCCAAAAAATCCTCACCCCTTCTGGGGTAGTGAGGTGGGGTTGAGATTTTGGGAGATGAGACTTTTTTCTGACAAATCTGACAGTTATCCACATCCCCCTTGCCTTAACGAAATACTTTTAACGAAGAGGAAAATATTGTCCAATGAAAGAACCTTAAGTGCCCGTTTCTACCACGGCAATGGAAGCATTACTATACAGGGTGGAAACAATAAGTGATCTCACTCGATTATTTCGAAACTATACAAGGTATCCAAAAAAAAGGAACAAAAGTGCTTCACGAGCTCTATCCAACGGTATCAATAATAGGTCACACAGGATAGACCTAGTTTATTCCGTAACCTATTTACCGTTTGAAAGAGCTCATGAAGCACTTTCAGGATCAGTAACCAGTTTTTCGATATCTTGTATAGTTAAGAAATAATTGAGTGAAATCACTTATCGTTTCCACCCTGAATATACGAGTAAGACACCCCGCAGATTATCGACTTTTTTGTCAGTCGATAGTTTGGTCAGGCTGTTAGCTAGGCAATAATGAACATGTATGGAAGTACACGCATTACCTACACCGACCGACCTGAGCCGACATGAGCTCTCCTGGCCTACATGGAAATCTTTAAATAGACTTCGGACGCAGGTCGGCCGTAGTAAGGACAATCTGTTCAGGTGGGGATTTCTGGATGGCTCAAACTTGGAGTGCAAGTGTGGTTTTGTTCCCCAGTCGACAAAGCACATGATGTCGTGCCCTGCGTGCCCAAGCAACCGCACGCAGGAAGATTTAATGAAGGCTACTGACAACGCCACTCTTGTGGCGGAGTTTTGGGCAGAAGGGCGCTGTGTAGGTTTGTTGTCGATACGACAAGAAGAAGACCTACACCGATTTGGTGTCGGCCGATTCCTCGTACAAATTGGAAGCCGACCAAACTATTGACTAAGTCTGTAGTTTGCACTACGGGGAGATAAGACACCTTCCTACCTAATATTATGTTACCTATCTGTGTACCTATTAGAGGAGATCGAGGTAAAGTTGTAACAGAGGAGAGTTGTGACATTGTCGATTGTTTGGAACATATTAACTACTGGCGAGCTCGTAACTAGTGTGTGTTTTTAGTTCAAATCTCGAGCTAAAAAATGCTTGATAGTTGATAGGATTCCAAAATCGACGATATCACAACAGCTCTCCTTGTTTCAACTCACCTCGGTCTAACTTACATACATGTACCAGCAGTATTCTGCATAGGTACATGTAATGTTCATTCCCATAATCTCTTCTAGAAGCCTTAGGTCTGCACTTTAATTTATTAATCACTATCGAGCGTTTGTCTTAACCGGTCGCCTATTCGCTTTGAGAGACACGTTGCGAGTGATGCAATAATAGTGCACTTACCAATTGGTGTTAAAGGAAACTCGACTTTAAGTGTATTGTAGTTGATAGTGATTGGATTGGGTCTCGATTTCTTGATAGAAATATCATGGGAGAAACCGAAGTTTTTAGTTTACTTTAGAAACAAACTTTGTTTTAAATTATAGGGTCCCAATTTTACTAAATACTTACTAAAATTTTGTGACTGAGTTTCTTGCGCTGCTTCTTCTCAGCACTGGCCCATTTATTGCCCCAAAGCAGTGGTAGGGTTAATACTGGGACGTGTAAAAGTGCCTTTTAAAAGCCTACTTGCAAAAATAATATGAGATTTTTACAAAATACGTAGAATTCGTATTTAAATATTAAGGTTGAGAGCCTTGTTATGCCTAGCTAACAATACGTCTGAGTATTTTTTGATTGCTTAACCCTTTTAATGACGTCACATACTTTAGACCCCAAAATACCGGAGCGAAATTTTTGGAACGGCTTAACGAAGTTAAAGGTCAATTAGACCTGAACTTTACCTACTCAAAAGTTGTAAATTCCTGTGAAAACGGCCTAAAAATAGGACACTCGTTACCTGTTTAACCTTTAATATTTTAATTATGTTGATTTTGTTTGTAACAGGTTGTTTTTTAATAAGCTCTATAGAACAATGTAATAATACAACTTCATCTTAATTATTTTTATTCGTGGTATTGTTAGTAAAAAAATATTGAAAACCTAATTCGCAGGTGCCCATATCTTAACTTTTAAATGGTAAGGCTTATTTTCGCGTTATGTTTATTAAGCTTTGCAGTTAACTGTGTGTACCTACGTATTTTTCTATGAACGAAGCAAATTATCCACGTGTGCCAATTTTGAAACCACGCGCAGCGAAATAATTAAATATGAGAAAAAAACATTTTTTTTCTTTGCGTAAATCGATTAAGTTACTGATTCTGAGTCGCTCCTAAAAGGATACTGATTGCAAAGTCACCCTGTATGTAGGCAAGTCGGAATCCCCGTGTAAGGCAAAGTTGGAGAACTAATTAGGGATATCTCGACGACTAATGAAACTTCCATACTGGTAAAGACAATGAGGCGATGTCACATCCTCAGGTACCTACTCCGAACTCCGATAGTAAGGTTAGACAAAAAGTTTCAAGTAATTTCTGGGGGCGTAGTGTGAGTTTACAACAAACGTCGTTACTAGTGAGCGCGTAAAAAAATTTAATGTATAACGGATTGTACAGCGCCCCTAGCGGCTACTTTCAAGAACTAAAATCTTCATAGATTTTTTTGACGTACTCGCTAGCGAGCACGCCTAACGTAAACTCATGGTAAACACACTGATTCTGAGTCGCTCCTAAAAGGATACTGATTACAAACTCGGAATCCCCGTGTAAGGCAAACTTGGAGAACTAATTAGGGATATCTCGACGACTAATGAAACTTCCATACTGGCGAAGACAATGAGGCGATGTCACATCCTTAGGTACTCCGAACTCCGATAGTAAGGTTAGACAAAAAGTTTCAAGTAACTTCTGGTAGTTGATACTTATGAATTGTCGTTTTGTGTGGTGAATTTGCCTCACCCAAGTAAATAATAAGCAATTTTTAGGAATAAGCTAATAAAAAATATTGGAATTTCAGCAAGGAGTTTGTAAAAATAAGAAAATTATGAATGAAACGCTAACAAATCGATACTAAACTTCTTTAGGCGAATTATTGAAACTAACACTTATTACTTATGCCCTATCCCTACAGTTAAAAATTAATTCTGAATCCGGTTGTTGGTTTCAGAATTCAGATGGTCACAAATTGGAAAAAAAATAGTTTTTTTTATGCACAAAAAGCGGCTCTACACAGACGATTAGGTAAGTGGGGGTATCTCTACAATTGAAAATCAATCCTGAATTCAAATAGAGCAGGTCCCAAAATCGAAGAATACGATAAGTGCTCTACACAAAACGATAAAGTGGGGATATCTTACGATTGAAAATAAATCCTGATCCAACTTAAATAGGTCACAAAATCCAAGAACACGGCAAGTGCTCCACAATTCTTGGGGTAAAGTTACCTATATTCTGAAGTTCTGCTTGTTTTGCTGTCGCTCCTCAGAACTGGAGCAACATCACCGGCTATTCATTACGCCACAGTCCGTATTAATTCCGAATGCTAATTCTGCCTGTTGGCCAATCTTCAGCCGATGAAAGGGATACAGTTACGATGAATACTATGAATATTTAACGGAGAGTTAGAGTTTTGACAAAATTGCTATGCCATTAGAAGGCAATTAGGAGCAGATAGCAACAAATGACATGTTCTATGATGACATTTCATACCCAATACCCAATTTATTGTTTTTTATTCTCAGTAGTACCTACCTACGCTAGCTCCAATTGCTAGTGCATCTCAATAACACTAATTACAGAAAAGAACTTAATTTTTTAAATTATTACGACAATAGAATAATTTCCTATCTAAACTCAATTTATTTCTAATAGTAATCAGTACTTACCTAAATATGTTTTATAAAAAAAAATACTAATCTCCTACTAAATTGTTGCCCGTCAGAAAACAAGAGCCTTAAAATTACTAAAGTAAATTGAATTCTATTAGAACAACTCTACGAGATACTTACAGAATATTACTGAGTGAAATTAGTCATTAAATTATAATTTGCAAGTCCCCAAATTAAGAAGGACCGCTCGTTGTAAATTTTAAGGTTCAGTACAGCTGTGACCTTTTATTGCGTGCTCTATAATTTGCAATATCATATTACTTAAAAAATATAAAAAATGCTTCCAAAATAAACCTTAATCTCACATTTAAAAAAATCGCCTTATATTAACCGTAACTATAACCATAAGCGGTGTTTTCTGTATGGAGTTTGACAGAATTTCGACTTTTTTATTGTTAAAGTAAGATGGTGCAATGCAATATTGTAGATTGATAAATAATTATCACATTTTAGCTACTTACCTTACCACTAGGTTAATAATATCGCTCTAGCTGAGCAGAAATTTTATCATGACGTAGCGGCTTAATAATTTGATAAATTAGACAGATGAATAAATAATAATATAACTGCCAGAAATAACATTAATATTCGTCCCACACAGGATTAAAACCCGCGACACAGCGATGGCCAAGGCCGAGCGAGATAGCGGTTTTGTATCATCTATACTTATAATAAATCTGTAGAGAGGTCAATTCTGTACATGAAATATATTTTCAAAATAACTATCAGGGGGTGATTAGTGATCGATACTGATGCCAAAAATGCAATCAGTAAAATTTTTGTCTGTCTGTCTGTCTGTCTGTCTGTCTGTATGTTCCTTATAGAAACCAAAACTACTTGACGGATTTTAACGAAACTTGGTACAATTATTCTTCATACTACTGGGCAGGTTATAGGATACTTAGGAATTCCCACGGGAACGGGAATGAGCGGGAAAATCCTTTTGTATGAAAAATCTAAACCGCTTAAGTTAGACGCTTGAAATTTGGCATGCAGGTACCTTAGTAAACTTAAAGCTTAGTTACAACAGGATATTGCAAAATTCCCACGGGAACGGGAGTTAGTGGGAAAAAACATTTGTATGAAAAAATCTAAACCACGTAAGATAGACCCTTGAAATTTGGCATGCAGGTACCTTAGTAAACTTAAAGCTTAGTTACAACAGGATATTGTAAAATTCCTACGGGAACGGGAGTTAGCGGGAAAAAACATTTGTATGTAAAAATCTAAACCGCGTAAGATAGACTCTTGAAATTTGGCATGCAGGTATCTTAGTAAACTTAAAGCTTAGTTACAACAGGATATTGCAAAATTCTTACGGGAACGGGAGTTAGCGGGAAAAAACATTTGTATGAAAAAATGTAAACCGCGTAAGATAGACTCTTGAAATTTGGCATGCAGGTATCTTAGTAAACTTAAAGCTTAGTTACAACAGGATATTGCAAAATTCCCACGGGAACGGGAGTTAGCGGGAAAAAACATTTGTATTAAAAAATCTAAACCGCGTAAGATAGACGCTTGAAATTTGGCATGCAGGTACCTTAGTAAACTTAAAGCTTAGTTACAACAGGATATTGCAAAATTCTCACGGGAACGGGAGTTCGCGGGAAAAAAAATTGTATGAAAAAATTTGAACCGTGTAAGATAGATGAAGGGGGGGTAAAACGAGATCCACGCGTACGAAGTCGCGGGCGGCCGCTAGTAGTAAATAATGTTATAATTATTCTATCCTAATAATTTTATAAATGTAAATATTTGTTATAGTTCTTGCAACTCACCAAGGCGAGTGAGCTTTACTTGTGTGTGTACGTGTACAATGTACATGCACATTTTGAACATCAAATAGTAGCGAGCCACCACATATGTAAAGCTCACTCGCCTTCGTGAATTGCAACAACTAAGTATAGGATGGATGAATGGATGTAGGTACGTAGTAACTCCTGCGCTTGAATCACTCAGCCAATTTAGATGAAATTCGGTATAGGAATCCTACTTTCAGACCCGGGAATAACGTAGAGTAGTTTTTTATGCATACGTATAACAAGGCAGGTATTTGACCGCAATCGCACTTGGTATTAAGTGAAATGCAGTCTAGGGTACATATCTGCCCTTATGCCATATGGAACCGGGTTTACCGAATGATACAGGCGGGTGAAGCTGCGAAGAACTTCTTGTATCTTTTTGGTACCTACTCTGAATTGATAAAGTAGAAAAAAATCGGCTCTACGCGATTATTATTAAACCTAGGCATCGTATTTCATGTTGTGACACGCGGTCGCGCACGTAATAGGTAATAATATGTGAAATTAGCACGAGGTTGTGACTTATCACATCACAATGTGAGAGGAGATTAGGGCTGCTAACTTTAGTAAAATTAATTTAATAAGTGAAATTGAACCAAATATCTCGGAAACTGTTTTTCAAGCTGTGGTCTCTAACACCGTAGACTAAGTAGTAGTGTGACGCCGTAGGCCACGTCACAATGCTTACTATACTCATACAAATGTACTGTTGTGATGTGGCCTCTTTCAGACGTTGACGTCATCGTATGGACGTCGAAGGAACGTTTGACGCTGACGTGGCTGATTAGGAGAAGAGAAAATCCCGTTTCAAGAGCTGCAGATTTCAATGATAGGCTAGGCCTGTCCTGTAGCGAATGTCCAATAGGACAATAACTCGCGCTTCCGTTTCTATGGGCTCCAGCGGATACCTTCGGGATTTAGTGGTTCATGCATTTTCTGACGAAAAAAATAACTTGAAAAACTACCTAACTAAGGCGGAAATAGTTGATAATTTCCTCTTGAGAAGCGACTCTATTCGCTAAGAAATTATAATAACTAAAAAAATTCTGTATTGGAACGTCGATTTAAAAACGCACCTAATAATTTAACAGAAAACAAGTTAATAGAATAGAATACAATAGAAAAACCTTAATTATTTGACACGAAAACACAAATGAAAATGAACAAATAAACGAAGAGAAAAAAAACATTAAACACACTAAAAAATAGGCCACAACTTAGCTGTAATAGTCAACCCTACCCACTGCATATCAGTCGCCTAATGCCTGTCTCACGACTAGTTCGAAAACACTTCGTACGCGGCGTGCCGACTCCGATCGCTGTCGTATCGAACGTAAGGTCGTTGTCCCGACTACCAAAGATCTAAATTGTTAGATACGACCTTATGCTCATAGACTTCACAATAATACTAGACAAGTTCAGAATATAAACCACAACAGATTAAAAAGGACGCTTAATCTTACCAAAACCGGTACTTTTACCCTATATTCTGAATTTGTATTATTGCGAATTCTATGAACAACTTTGTAATTTCATATAAATGTATTGTTTACCTACTGTAGGTATAAAATTACAAAACTGTTTTATATTTAAAATAATTGCAAATCACGTAAATAATATGCGGACGTAAATAATGACGTTTTGACGTTCATTAAACGATAAAAATTAACTATCTTGACTAAAAAGTTGTTACAGAACGAATAGAGGGGTTTTCGATCTTTATCGTTTAAAAAGGAGTAAAAAAAGTCTAAATATTGTTATCGAAGAAAATGATAAAAGATTTTTATACACTATTTAAAGGCCACTATTGACTCTACAATCTACTAAAAGATATTATTGTGATATTAACATCTTACTACTTATATGAATAAGGATTCTATACTCCCCTTATTTCGAAAGTTAACTAATTCCGTTTGATCACAAAGCAAAATACAATCTTATACCAGTTAAGAAGATATAAAAGATTTGAATGAACATTGAACTTTACACACTTTTTTTTTAAATATTGTTGTTTTGTAGCCAATGTCGGCGAATCTTCAACAGTACAGATTATTTGATATGCCTGCACGTCACTCTGACGTCACAATCTCAACCTTACTATATCTGATATCAATATTAAAACTCGATGGTATCTGAGATAGCGACACCTACGTCACTCTATGAGGTAAAACAATTGAATATGACTACCTACTTAAATAAATAAGTCAGCATATAGTTGGCCACGTGTCATTTTATGGAACAAGCTGATTAGTGGACTTTTAGTACCAATTGCTTTTTCAGCCTAATTCAGCATACTTTTAGGTCAGAATTTCCCTTAAACATGAGCTTATGGAACCACAGACAAACTGAGTTACTTTCGCGTGTTTAGGAATCAATTTAGTACTGATATATTTTTATTAGTTTACGACCTCTGATATCGTTTTGGGGAAATCCCAAATAAAAATGGATTGCGTTCTAAATCATACGAAAGCAAGTATCTGATGGCCACCTTTAGGATATCGACGGAGTCATAAAGGTGTTTAAATTTGAAATAAAATTGTTCACTCGTTAATCTTATGTAGAACTGTATTACGAAAGACTCGAAACTTTAATTACAAATTCAAAATCGAGCATAGATTCAATCTTTTGATTGTTAACAAACACCTAATGTTGAGTGTAGTTTTATCAAAGTTTATTGAGAGTTACGAAATGATTAATGGTTCAGCCAAACCAACGCGATAAGTCGGCGTGCAGCGATGGCGATCAATGTTTTTAAGTCTTTAGAATTAGATCTAGATAGATAGATTAGATAGCATTCTTCCACATGGGCATACAGTACTAAGAAACCGTATAAGGCTGGGTACCGGTAGGACCAGGTGGGCTATATTAATCAATGCTCAGACCCAATCCGGGCTAAATGATTTATGCGTTCAAACTGTCGTGACACTTGTGGGTTATGGCCGAAATCAATTTCGGTTACGAGTAATTATGCTTCGGATGAATTATGTTTGTTGAGATTAGGTGAAAGCTAGATTTAAACAATTCAGGACCTAGCTAGACAAATCCCCTTTGTATTATTCTACGGACCATAAACAAATGTCGGTGTGAGCTAAACATTAAAATATGTACCTAGAGTACTTATTATGCCACCACCACCACTACTATCCATACCTTACCCATGTATGGGATGAAATCGATAGGTATGGTTCTCACCTATCACCTGCCTTCGGCTTGACACCTTACAGGAAACACCCTGTATACAAAAATCTTAAAATTGTATTTTGTGAAACCAAATCATTCGGCAAATTCAGAGAAAAAATAATCTTATTTTGTTTGATATCAAGACAGTAATGGTAATCAAAGATGGAGCACTTTAGGCTGATTTATATGACTGTTACAATTTATTCACATGTCGTAATGGTTCGAAGATCTTTAACGAGATTGGTGCTTCAATTGGCAGAAAATATGAAGCCAAATTAATATAAATTGACGATAATTCAACTGTTTTTGACGTTCAACTTCATTAATCTAACGTTAAACTTTGCCCATCAAACAAAAACTGAACTAATCGACCGTTAGTTGAGTACTTGACTAATGTCCGCGTCGTCATACGAATTGATGGTTAGCGTTAATCAGCTGTCAACTAGCGATGGTGAAAATTGCCTTCGTTATCGGACCCATATGAGATTAGGTGGTTACGTAAGAAGTTTTTAAATTAAAAATTAATACGGGTAACGCTGTCTACAGACCTACGTTTTCAAGCCTAAATCACTAAACTATTTTGATGAACTTTGGTTTAAAAAACAGATATCAAAATATAAGTAAATTTTTTCGCAATAAAATATCTCGAAGTATAGTACTAAGTATAAGTAAACAATATTATTTCAAGGCAGAACTACAATACATAATATCAGTTTCAATAAAAGCAAATTGCCTTTTAATTATTAAAAGGCGCAAAGAAAAATCAAGCGGATTTGAAACTAATTCCCATAACGCAATACAATAACTTCGTTAACGAATCTCATATTCAATTAGCAAGGAAAAGGCACAGTTTTAAATGAGCAAAACAAGAAAAAAACCATCAAAGAGGTCGTAAAACGAAATGAAATGGATTATGAAAAGATAAAAAGAATTACGGCTCGTTTAATTTCTATAAAGGAACGAAATAAAATGCATTAGCCAAGTAAAAGTGGGCAGAATAAATAAGAGGGGCAAGTGAAGGGTTAATCCGGCCCATTACTCACGTAACTATGTCGGAGGCTTTTAGGGTTGTGTCTTTTAAGTTACAACTGCGCACCTGGCGGCCGTGACGTCACTTCGACGCTCTGGTACGGACGGGGCGAACGCGGGGAGGTGTGCAGGTAAGAGGGAGAGACGCATTCCAGCGAAGTGCGCAGTTAGCTCGATATGGTTGTATTTCAAGTCCCAGGTGAGACACAATTTTAGACAATCGGCCAAGGATGAGTCGAACTCGCCTATGAAAGGATCAGGGTTACTCTCTAACGCCCGTTTAAGTAGTTTCAGGCCTATCAGTCCCTGTTGCTCATAAAGAATTAAAATAGGTTTATTTATCAAAACTATAAACTTTTCTTTAAAACCATTAACTTTAAATCATAGTCCTTAAATGAGAACTTTTGTTAAAAATTTAGTTAATAATTATTCAGAACGACAAGTTTTAAACTCAATACTTGGAATAAGTCCTAATTCATACACTCTTTGCGAAACAAAGCATTTGAATTTAACTTTTTAAAAGAGACAACGTGACAACCCTAGGCAGTCAAAGTTAACTGACCCGAACTAACTTGCGACTACTCCTATTTATTAGGCTAGTTGGCGTCCATCTAAGTAACACTTATCTAACATAATTCCAAGCTGAATTAATTTATCAGCAAACTAGATGATCTGAATTAACGATAATGGTTAAACTTTAGAACGATGCTACTTTGTTAAGTAGTAAGTAAGTAATATTAATATTAGCCAAAGTTTCTATTGTTAGAAGACTATAGACAACATGATCTCCACAACAACTACAACTTCTAAAAATACCAACATTTCATAACCCTTTTTAACTTTCCCCGGGACAAACTTGACCTTCACTGGTTGGTTTTTATTGGCGGTCAAGCTGTAGATCCTGGCTACACAGGAGTTGCAGCGGTGGGAATGAGAGGTGGGAATAGTCCCGATTTCATATTAACCCTGAATACCAAGTAACTTCATGGGCATCACACAAAATTAATTGGAAAACCGCGATTTGACAGCTTAAAAAGCATGTCAATTGATTGGTTGCATGTACTTACTACTCAATTCATGATTATTTTATATTTATCACCCATACCAACCAACCGAGACCTCTTCTTTATATGTCTGTAAATACAAATGAAAGGTCTTGGCAGGTTGGTGTTTTAAGCAAATAACTCAATTCAAAACGTGTGCCCACTCACTCAAAGTCAACAACTGAAAAATACCTCACGCAAAAGTTTGTCCTGAACAAATTTACATAATCTCAATTGTTTTTAAGGCTAAGCCACTTTTACACATTTAATACTTTCATACGAAATGAGATAGGCTCGGGTGTTTTGGGCAACTGGACTAGGGTTGCCAAAAATTCTCTTGTCCGGCCTGTCCGGCTTTTGTTAGGGCTTTTTATCGCGCCAGTCGAAAGCACACATGCGCGTATCAGGATGTTGGGCTACCGATTCGAAGATGATAGTTGATATTCACTCATGAGCTATGACACTAATTGCACCCCTCCCCCACGTGACATGGCAAAAAAGGCGTGTCCGGCTTTTAGGGTAAAATGTCCGGCCTAATTAAGCACCGAGTCCGGCTTCTGTGTTTTTGAACCTGGCAACCCTAAACTGGACTATGGGACATTATCCAAAAAATATAGCCATGTTAATGAGAAAATAATGAGAACTCAATAAAGTAGGCCTCTATTACAAAATGACGTTTAGAAAATAGAATACCCTTCTTGATTATGGAAGATAATTATAACTTCCTACTTTTTATATTTTTAAACCGGCAGACAGTGCTGACTGAGTTTGTTGCGGCGCTTCTTCTCAGCACTTGCCAAATGTTTGTCTCTAAGCATTTGACGATTTGTAAGTACTAATTTAATTAGTCTAAACAAATAAAGATCATTTTGTTTTTGAAGTTGAAGAAATCAGAATTTATAGATTTGAGTTTTTTTTATATATTTTTCCTAGACTGAAGGTTTATTACTTACCTAAGTTTTTAAGCAAAAGCAGCTTCAATCCGATAATGATTTCTTTTTCTGGAAGAAACTTTAGGTAGAAAGATTTTGTACGCTTATCTTTTCTTTATTATAATTTCATTTATTATAAGTACACGCATAATGATACATTATGATGATGACATAATGATGAGGTAGATTTTTATTTGCTAACTACAAAATATCACGTTCCTGATTTATCTTTTCATTTTTTTTAATAGAATTACTAAAAGTCCCGTTAATCCCGTATTCACAAACGATGCTTGCTTAAGTGAAGCAGCTAATCGAACGCACAGCCTTGAATAGAGTTCTGTGATTGGTTCGTGTGTCACCCTGTGCGTCCACACGCACTGTGAGACCTCATAGAATACGCGCGTAAATATGCTTGTGTTACGAGTGAGTTCACCACGATAGTCGAGCGGCGGCGGGTTTCGAACCCGCGTTAATTCGATTTGATCGTGAGAAAAAAAAAATCACATAAAATTACCTTAAGAAGCTTTTATTTTAAATGGAATTACCTTTAATGTTATCAAATAGCACATTGACTGTACCTACCAAAGTAGTATCGGGGACAGAGTAGACACCGCCTAACAAACCAGTCTTACCCATATTTAGAAGTACTGATTGGTGAATGGGTGCGTATGCGACACATTAGGCTAGTTACACACTTGGAGTTTTGATAGAGATAGAAAAAGTAATTGACGAAAAAAAAAACTAAAGTCAATAAACAGGCAAAGGCAGAAAATAAGCAGTAGTTTGGTGTCAAAAAGGCACACTCAAATACAAAGCATTACATTTATTAAATATAAAATGTAGGATATCAAAAGATTCTACTTAAAAAGTTGTTAACCTGTTGCTTAACTTGTTATTATTACCAATTGTAAAACCTTAGTTTTCCAAAATAAATAATGGTGTTCCGTAATATGAGTACATTTTCATATCCAATTTCTATATTTCAGGCAGTATGATCCATGGTGAACAAGCATGTATTGTACTGACAGCATATCCGATATTTTTATTTCCAATTGCTATTTATGAATGGAATGAAAAGGCGTACGGATTTTTAAAACAATGACGATAAAGAATCGGCAAGTAGCCTTTTGCAAAGCACTGAATCGTTAAGGCCTTTGTTTAACAAATCGAGATTAAAAAACATGATAAATCAAGATTAAATTGTTTATCTGATCGAAATATTATGTGTGGACACAAAAATTCAATCGTCATCATTGGAACCATTTGTTGAAACAACAGTGTTCAAATTATCGTTATTTTTTTATCATGATGATAAGTAATAACGAAAATTGTGTGTGTGACACCGGCTTAGGTCCAATTATTTCGCCATATCAAGATCAATTTGTTGAGTTTGATAACTCGCCGAGAACAAGATGGTGACGGCTTCTTTAACTTCTGACAGGTCTCAAGTCGCCTGATTATCGTCGGGTAAACGATCTTACGTTTAACCTCGTAAGACTGAAGAGTAAATTTTGTTGACTTCTAAGTATCGCCGAATGTGCTTTCAGAAGAACGAATAATTTGTAGTAGTAAACGCCGAGCACTTCGAGTAAAGAAAAATCTATGTTAGAGATTTTCTTTTGCATTCATATTTTCAGGGGCCCTAGATAATAGTGCATAGAGCTTATTTTAGGTGAAAAATAATAAAAAAATGTTTTCTCTTAAAAGAACATTCGGTATTACAGACTGTAGAAAGAAAAAGTAAATAAATTGTATTTTATACTTTAAAGTAAAACATAAATGTAAACTTTTCAATAAATTAATACTACATAAAGATACAATAATGATATAAATAAATGTAACTGAAAAGGTACAAGTGTTTTAATTTAATTTAATGTTTCATAATTAGTACTTTTAAAAGTACTATCGGTTTTATAACATACAATAATGATAGGTTCGAATGTATAAGAAGTAAAGTGAATATTCATGTTAATTATAATATTTATTAAACTAAAAATCAGAACGTTCTCATGGTAAATTTTCTCAATCATATAATAATTTTAAAAGTCCAATACTTAATCCATCTCAATAGAAAAAAAATTACAAAAATAAAACTTTCACCATCAAGACCGAATGTTCCTTGCAAAGAACTATTATTTTCAAACGAAAAAAAATCTTACAAAACTTCTTCGAATTGGTAAAAATATATTTTTTTCTTGTTTAGCAGTATTTAAACTTAAATTATACTGGTTAGCTTTTCAATTAAACAAAGCTTTCGTGAAGAAAAAAAATTAATCGTATATCACGTCCTCTCGGAAGAACCACCTTGTCAAAGAAAAATGATAATTTGACAGTGACATTTTGTTTTTTTTACATTAATAAGTTCGGATACCTGATTTTGAATACTTTAAGCCAAAGACTGTCACTCTTTTTGTTTGATAGGCGCGAATTTTTGAACTTAAAATTATCGCTAAAGTTTTAGTTCCTCTGAAGGCACATCCGGCGATACTTACAATTCACCTCCGAAAATGTCTCGGCGTTACTGACTACAAAGTTTTAGTTCCTTCTGAGGCACATCCGGGCTTACGAGGTTAAAGAGATTAGTTATATTCATTAGAGTCCACTTTTCGTATTTTATTAGATAAATTAGCAACTGATTAGTTGGAGATTAAGAAGAAGTTTTTTAAGAAAAAGGGATTTCTGAGTCTTCCAGTGACTTGGCCCACGTTTAGCTTGGTCCACGGCCAAGTCGCTGGATTGAGATTTCAAATATTTTTCTTCCAGAAACCTTTTTGTTCTATGGATGGACGTGAATTAATATGATTGTGTATGACGAATATTATTTCCCAAGCATCTTATTGTAATATTTATAGCTTTGTAAGATTATTTCAATATTATCAGAGCCCGATAAAAATCTTATACTTAAGGGTGCAATATGAATCCACGCCATATGCGTAGCAGCAAAATTATGCAAAGTTCATGATATGACGTTTGCGAGGGGAATACCAATGACATGATAAATTACAACTGGTCATAAAAATCGTATTTGTTATCATTTCATATTTAGTACTAAGTTATTGTATCAAATAATCCACTACATATTTATAATCGTCTATAGGTTACGGTTGTTCCCCCTCGAGGAAGGACGAAAATAATTATTGTAAGGCTGAGTTGCACCACCTAACTTTAACGATAACCACAACGATAACCGGTGCTTTCTGTATGGAGTTTGACCGATTTTTGACGTTTGTCAAAGTTAAATTTAGATGATGCAATCCAGCCTAAACCTATTTTTGTCACCGATTGATAAAATGATAGGTGCCAATGCGAGCAAAGCCGCGGGCATAACATTTGTCAACATTTGCCTACCTACATATCAGGCTGACTGTTTTAGAGATTTGCAGGATGTAAGAAATTCCTTCAAGTTCGGTAATCAAGATGTACGTACAGACGCCATCAGCACATCAGACTATATTTTTTATTACAATTAGCACATAGAATCATGAAAATACACGCACAAAGATTACACTAATTTTAAAATTCAACATAAAGGTTCATTCATTCAAATCAGGTTTCCACCAAGGCGGAGAGAAGCGGAGAAGAGAGGAGATGTGTTTTGAATATACATATAATCAGATTTCGTTGTTTCCACATCTCTTCTGCGCTCAGCTTCAGCTTTGTTGGAAACCGGGCCTTATCGAATAAAGTCACAGGATGCCGAATACGAGAAAGGAAATTTGAAAAATAAATTGCTATCTTTATTACAGGTTGAATACAAACACAGAAGTCATTAATGTATTGCGTACTACATCATTTAACGATTAGATATTTTCGATACCGCGCACGCAATCTTTTAATACCGCCGTATTTTTTTCCGCCGTATTTCTTTTCGCTCACTTTCTTGTGTACGTTCCTACTGAAGTTGGGAGTATCCTGATATCATGATCCTGATCAAGGACGAAACAATTGTTCAGAAGTTTAAAAGCTATGATATTAAATTTAAAGTTACTGCTCGGTACAGTAACTCGCCAGTAGCATAGATACGCTTTATTTTATTCGGAAAATATACAGCAAAACAATAACACACAAATTGTAAACCATTTACATGTTTCCGCATAGTAGGTATGTGTAATAAATAAAGAGAAAAAGCAGAAGAAGAAGAACGCTCTTGCCTGGGTTGGAAAAAAACAATTTTGTTTTTCAGTGCTTAGTAATTAAAAAACTTACGTGGGAAACACTGAAAAATAAAACCCACAGAAACTAGACGTCGTATTTACTATATTATCAAGTTATCGATATGTTTGTTTGTTTACAATTTTGTAGTGTATTGACTTGAACTATAGAATTTTCTATGGTGAATGAGAATTATCATATATTTATGTAAACATCCATTATTTATGATTAAATTAGATAAATACCTATATTATCTATTATTTTACTTCAAAACACAATCAGAATAGATCATCTACTATGATGAATGGCACCACATCAAACATTATATTTCAGGTGATACTTCAAAATATAACAAATAAGTCAAAATAAACTAGCCGTTCTTTTAAAAACTATGTAACATTGTATCACTCTTAAATACTGTGATATCCCTTGACATAGAGACTTGAACGTATAAAACAGACAATAAAACGTGTTCCAAAAATATCACTTTTCTGATAACAGTAGGCAGACGGTATGTCTTATAAGTTTTTCAGAATACTGAAACTATTTTCGATAGTTTGGAGCTAAGTTTACATAAAAGAATAATAATAGGTTATCTTTGTTGTTGTATTGTTACTTATTTTAGTCTGTAGGTAGGTACTTAATCTATTTATAGAGTTTTTGAGTGTATCACGCGTGTTGAAATGTAATGTATGTAAATAGGTTTTTTTATTGATTAAAAAACAAGTGCTCGGAATAAAATACTTCTGATACATTTGCTACGTTTAATGAGAAAACCATTTACAAAAAAAAAACTGTTCAGTATTATTTTAATACAGACGATCTAAAAGTAGAAAAAAACTAATAAATTCAAGAATCTGGCAATTTTATTCGTTGAGAGAGCTCATTTGAACTCTTTTCAGATAAAATATTTTTATCGATAACTTAAAATTAATTGTTTATTTTTGCTTGATTACAATTTTTTAACAATTTATCAAGTTTTCTTACATTAATGAAATATAAAGCATAACTTAACTAAAATTTAAAAGAAATAAAAGCTAACTTAAATAGGTATTTCGAAAAGAAAAATCAAGTTGCGAATTATTTGTTGTTGTTCGATGATTGTAAACAATGTAAACAAACAAAAAACTTACTGTAACGCCTTTTGTATATTTTCTTGTGCTTATGCATGTCCACACATTTCTCACAGTCACAGACCACATAAAAACTGCGCACGATTGTCTCACGGTGGAACCAAACAAAAAGTGTGGAAATCTCACCGGCTTTGCGTTATCAGGGCGATCTGACGTAACATTGATAATACAAAGAAACCGTCTCCATGCCAAGAGATTATTGAAATTATGATCCATTTGACTGTCATGTAAATAAATGAGTGACGACATGCGTGTAAACAGATGAAATATGTAAGCATATGATGAAGTACTCAATATTTACGAGTATGTACAGACGACAGCGCAGCGCAGGAACTGTGGTATCTTAAAATAAAGTTTAAAAAATTCTTTTATTAATGCAAGCAGGCATTAAAAAGCACTTTTTTATGTATGAGTAGTTATAATAGGTGAGATTTTGCCATAAAAATTTAATCTGATGTGCTGTCGTCTATACTTACCATTCTTTTCTGTGAATGATTGTAGATATAATATTACTGAAAACATTTTAATGTGACAGTAACTTTAGATATTTTTTTTCAGCTTGGAGGTGATAATTATGTAGACTTTTATTAGATAAATAGTTGGGAGCTGGGAAAAACTTTCGTCGCAAAAATAACAGTTTAAAAAAAACTGTTTCTCAAGTCAATAAATAAAAATGTTTAGTATAGCTTTCATATTTTGGTGGGAAAGGTTTATATTATGTAATACTATCAATTCTATTATGACAAATTCAAGTACAGAAAAGCCGCGGTCAGTAGCAATTAACTAATGGTTTTAACATTAACGGTTCATAGATTCCTTAACTTGGGACTTACAAATAAATACATTTTAAATTTATAGATTTGCGAACCTAAGCTGCAAATTTGCATTTGGTCAGTAGCATTTTCAAAGACCCGCTTGAATTATTCAAGATCGGTTCTAGCACTTAACTAATCAGAGACTTGCGACAGGCTCTAGGTTAAAACCTACAGTTTGCAGTTTCAAATAAGACCGCCATTCGATGCACTTTAATTAAGGTCCAGTTGGATATTTAAATTAAAATGTCTTAAATGATGAAACAAACTGATGGGGCAGAAAAGTTTTCAAGTGGCGACTGGCGACCACGAACCGGAAGACGTAGTGTAGGCAGGCCTCCCACTAGGTCGACCGACGATCTGGTGAAGGTATCGGAAAGTGCCTGACTGGTCTCTGTGAATTTCCTTAAGGCTTTTGTTCAGCAGTGGACGTCATTTGGCTGAAACGATGACTGAACCAAACTGCAATTGTAGATCCTAGGTGTCAAATTATTATATCATTTAAATGAGAAATTGGGTATTCACATCAAGATTTGATAGTTCATCTACCATTAATTCCAAGGCTCTCACAGTATTGCAGCCGATACTATCCAGTTAATTAAGAGCTGATTGAATCATGACGTCATCACTTAATTGCCGCCTCTGATTGCGATGCTTTTGAATTTGATCGAGTTAATGATGGTACTTATTTATAATTAGTGATTGACGGTCACGTCAACGATTGTCTATTGTCTATTTTAAAAGAGATAGTACTGTCATTTACATTATTTATTTATTTATGTCAATGGAAACCCTTCGAAGTTAGAGCGAAAAGTTTATAAGACCATTATTTGCCTTTTAAGGGCAACTACTTATTTTTTAAACTTGGGGTAATTATAAAATGTAATATAAAATTACCTATACGTATTATTAGTTTCACTAAAATATTTATCGAGCTTCAGAATAGTCCACTGTTGGACGAAAATCACCTTCCAGAAGTCAAGATAGAAAAGGCTTGATTATTTTCTGTTAGATTCTGTTCCATTTACTACACGCAATGGTGATGATAGATTTGTCTTGGCCGTGAATGTTGCCTCGATCATAATTTACTAGTTCAAAATTATCATCCATCAAACCACAAGCATTTGGTAGAATACCTCACTTGGGTTCCATGACGAAGCTAAGGTAGTTATTTGCGCAACTACTGTTAATTGTGAAAAATCTAAAACGTTAAATTAATGGTATCGTTGTGGCCAATGAGCTGTTGTCATAGTGACATTGACGTAATGTCAATGTCACGCTAGAATGAAACGAAAGAATAGAGGGGCGCGCGGTGACGACTCCCCGCGATTTTGATGCTAAGTGATGAAAATTGTATTTAAAATAAGGCAATATAGTGTGAAAGATGAGTATTCAGTGTTTTATTTATGAGAATAGATCTACCGGGCTCTAATACTACATAGATCACTTAGACGTGATGTAGTGATGTAGGCAAGAAAAAATGGTAAAAAATATAAAAAAAAATAGCTGGGAATGAGTATTCGGATTGTTTTGATTACAACTGTTTCAGCAATGGTGCCAGAATTATTTATTTAGATAGTGTAATGAGCATCATTTATACTAAACATTTTACGTTAAAAATTGTACAGGCGAATTGAGTTGGAGGAAGCTCCTTTTTATAGGTTGGTCAAAAATGGTTACTTTTATAGTTTCGCGTTGCTAATTTTTTTTAACCTAATACGGATTTGCTAGACTATAGTTTGAATCGTCACCTATAGCCAGAGACGTTTCCACTTGTGATTTACGCCCGTATTCACAAACACTACTATGAGGTTTCACAGTGCGCGTGGACGCACAAGGTGACACACGAACCAATCGCAATTCAACACTGAGCGTTCGATGTGCTGCCTCACTTACGCAAGCATCGTTTGTGAAGCTAACACCCGTAGTTAGCGTCTCAGTGAGACATGGCTGCCTGCATCGCAAATAAACGCAGTCGTCAACATCCATCGTCTTAATGTGTTTACATCTTGAGTCATGGTGTATCCGCATCAATGGGCGCTGTTTATACAATGTATATTCGCAGCAATCAGAATATTAGTAGCTTCTTACAGTTGCACCACGTTGGGCGCCAAGGTCGGCTGGAGATCGAAAAACAACACTGTTATGGCAATCATGATTCGTCATTATAATGTAAAACTTCCTATGACAGGGTTTGTTTCTGATTCTTTCCTTTCATTTATCTGTGGAATATTTAATTTTATAATCCAGCGTAGTGGCTCGATGGGCTTTAATGTTGTGTGTTTTGTAGATATTTAATACTCGATCTACGGAGTAAAAAACTTGAATTTATGATTTATTTATTTGCAGAATTCAGGTTGAAAACTACGTGGAACATTCAAGAGTCGACCGAGAAAAAACAAAAGAACATCAATATTGCTCGTCGAGAAAAGAACGCAGTTTTCTTGGTGACCAGTATCGCGCGGTCAAGGAGGCGGCCGTATGCGAGAGTTTTTACAAAAAAAACCTTTTGATTTTTTAATCATTGTCTTTATAGTTCTTGCAACTCACGAAGGCGAGTGAGCTTTACTTGTCTGTGTGTACGTGTACATGCACATAGCGAGAGTGTAATGTCTATCAAAACTTTTGAAAAACGTACAGTAGCGAGCCACTACATGTAAAGCTCACTCGCCTTCGTTTATTGCAACAACTATACCCAAAAATCTTTTAAACACCGCTACTCTAATTAATTTCTGCAATTCCCAAAGATAGAGCTGGTGAAATACCATGAGTCACTACTTAAAATTATCACTGTTGTTTCTGTGCTGTTTTTAAATAAATAACTACAAGAGGTAACGGCTTCTTCAATTTAAAAGCCAAACGTAATGGCGAGCGGCCAACGCGTCAACAAATACATGGCACTCTATTACAAATGATGACAAAGAGCACAGACTGACAGAGGACTAATTAGTGGAAGACAAACTAAAGTGCAGTTAATTGGGTGTGGTGATTTAGTGCACTATGAGATTGTTTGCTCTGTGAGCCCATTCATATTGCGCTTATTTTTAGATTGGTGTAACCTTAATGCATTTAGACGACTTTGAATGAAGCTGCTGTGTTGTATACAAAGAAGATCGATTTGATTTTAACTCTTTTGACCAACTTTAAAGTAGCTAGACTATTATTATAATAAAATTACCCTAAAGTTCGTTCGTTCGTTCGTTTCAGCCAAATGACGTCCACTGCTGGACAAAGGCCTCCCCCGAGGTTTTCCACAATAAAATGAACGTTATTCCCTAAAGTAATTTTAGAATATTATCAGTCTCAAAAACGGTGAGACCTCAATAGGTACTGAATTAATTTCATCCTTCAAAACCTATTTAGATAATAGATAATAAACTGTTTATTATGAAAGGTTTATGATGAGTGTAAAAGTTTTTGTTTATATTATAAGAGAGAATTCGTTATTGTTTATTTAGGTCGAAATAAGTGATAAGCTAGCTTAAGAATTAAATTGATGTTACATTTCATTTGGGACACCAAAAAAAGGGAAAGGTGACTCACTCATCACGAAAGCTCAGAAACTACAAGTGCTAGGAGTCTCAAATTTTGCATGGCGGTTCCTTTTAGAACGTAGGTGCTCACTAAGAACGGATTTTACGAAACTTCACCCCTAAGGGGGTAAAACGGCCGCTAGTTTCAACTAAACCCAAATATTAACAGGCACCAATAGGATCTGCCTTCAAATGCAAAACTCTATGCAAATGGAACACAACTTTTGCACCATATCAAAAGTTTCACTTTATCCAAGGCGCTAAAGTTGCAACGTCCGGATATGTAGGGTTGCTACAATATTGTACTAAATAATGTACTATCAGAATAATAATAAGTAATATTTTGGTTTATAGCCAAGGTTTTGTCATAAATCTCATCTTAACAATATGCGAATTGTATTTTGGGTCACAGGCACAGAGACACAGGCAGGACATAATCGGTATTTACATTGCATTTTTTAAATTGCCACTTACTTTGGTAAGAATCTTTGCTTTGAGAATAAAAGGTAAATAAAAACAAAGGCACTGCGCCAATAGGCCCGGTCAGCATTTTATGCTCGTAAGCTGGTCTTCTGTGCACGCTCTTGCTATGACATCGCGCATCGCCCTGAGGAGACACCGACTCGTTCGCTTAAATTCAGTCCAAACTGTACATAAAATATTCAAAGTAATCGATGTTATGTATTTTCCATAACTCCTGTCGACAGCCCTGCCCGGGACTTATATTTGCATCTGAAATGCATTTCCTGGGGTATCCGCGTACACAAAATTGGATTTGCGACTTTATGGTCCAGGCGTAAGGTTTGAAGTAACTTGGTTTGGGTTTACTGGGGTAAAAATGTAGTTACGCTAGTGAATGTTATTTACCGTATATTCTATTTGGTCCTTACTCACGGTAATATTGCTGCCGTAACGGTAGGAAATAGTTCCTGTACTGAATGGAACGGAACATGATTTTCAGAAGATTGGAGATATGTTTAAACATGTCGGAAAATGAAATAGTATCGGAATTCCGCGGAAATTGTAGGGAGGTTTGTATAGTAACGAAATTAGCTGAGAGCTCGGCTACTACGTCATAATAACTGTGTCTCTTACGCCCGTATTCACAAGCGATGCTTGCTTAAGTGAAGCAGCAAATCGAACGCACAGCATTGAATAGAGCTCTGTGATTGGTTCGTGTATCACCCTGTGCGTCCACGCGGTCTGTGAGACCTCATAGTAATGTTTGTGAATATGGGCGTTAGGCTGAGTTGCCCCATCTAACTAACCGTGACTATTAACGATAACCGGTGTATTTTGTATGGAGTTTGACGTTTGTCAAAGTTACAGTAAGATGGTGCAACCCAGCCTTAACCGCTTGAGTCCCAGACGGCATTAATTAATGTCATAACAATTGATTATCTATTGTGTCTAGATTCGCGGGTCTTGAAGGATAAATGTTGTTTTATGGGTTTCTTCCCCATACAAAAATAAATAATATGCTTGTTAATCGTCTAAGGCTGAGTTACGCCGCCTTATTTTAACCGTGACTTTAAACAATAACCGGTGTTTATCGTATGGAGTTTGACAGATTTTTGACGTTTGTTACAGTTAAAGTAAGAGGGTGCAAACGAGCCAATGTTTTCTATAACATGTTACAGTCGGCGTCAAATAGTTCATGACACCGAAAGTGGCCAAAAAATTCCCATTGTAACAAAGACGTGTTGCGAACTTTTTGGCTACTTTGGATATTACGAATTATTTGTCTGTACGAGTACAACTTCCTCGATTTTTATTTTTAAAATTTTAGAAACTTGAAAAAACTACTGCCTCAGGTGGGAATTGAAAGTTCGATTCGTTCCGTTTACTGCGGTTTTACAAAAATTGAAATCGAACTCGGTTTTCAGGGTTTCAATTGAAGTAGATTTTTTCAAACAATTTAAATAGCTAATTCTTTTTCATATTTGTTATCAGGTATGTACTTCATTTTGTTTGGGAATAGATGATCCCTTAAAAAGCACTTAGGCCTCGAAGGATTTATTCATATTGATGGGTAAGAAGGTCATTGAACGACCCACGAAAGGACAATCTATTCAATGGACGGCCGATTTAATTAAGGTTGCGGAGATCAATTTGACGGGCCTGGTGGTTGGGTAACGCACTACTTACCTAACGGTTCTGGATTCGAGTCTCGCCGGGTCCAAATTACTATTTTTGTTACAAAGTTTGATGGGTGAGAGACGAGTTACGTACATAGTTATGAATTTACTCTCATAGGTAATTATAAAGTAAGTTGTATCCATTTACAACACAACATCTGTTGCTTTTAAAAGGAAGCTCCAAAAACTTGTAACTGAACTAAGTAGGCTAAGTTAAAGAAATAAACGAATTTGAATTTGAATATAAAATGTGTTGTACGTTACATGTAAGTAATTTTTTACCCTTTACCGTCATCCCTAAGGAAATCTATTTAAATTATAAAAATAAAACCGCGATCAAAATTTAATAACTCCAATCACTACAAGTGTAATTTTTTTAAATAAATACCAAAGATTTTCCGCAGGGAAATCAATTTAAATATTCCAAAGATTGAAACGCAAAATAATCTCATATTCACAGGAAAGCCAGTTACTGTAAACCTGAGGGTAATTATCGTCGTCAAAGGAACTACTTTGTGGTATAATATGAATTGGAATTGCTTTTAGATTTAAAAGGGAATATTTCTGTGTAATTTCCGAGGATAAGTTTCCACATTTACAACCTTAAGCTGTAAATAAAGATAGTTCTTTTTAACATCTACTCCTTAGATCATAGAAGGGAATATGATCTGAGATCTACTCACGGATTAATTATTGCTTTCATGTTTTAATTTGCTGCATGTATTTACTTAAAAATTCATCAGCATTTACATGAATTGAGATTTTCTCTCACAATGTTTTCATTTTTATTTAATCTTAATTGAGTTAGTACAGAAGACGTTATCTGTTGTGTTTGCGCTAAATTAGAAGCTAAATTATAGTAAAGCTCGCGGCAAATGGCTCGACGCTAATTCGTTTTGAGGCGTATTCGTCAACCGAAACGCGGTTGCGGCGTTGGTAACGCGAAAGTTACGTACTAAGCTAACGAGAAGATTTGTCCAGTTAGGAGTAAAGCTTAATGTATTAGGCTCTTTCTCAAGGAGACATCCCGTTTGTTGCAGGAACTGTTTTTACTGGATCCCGTTTAGCTCGTACCTACGTGTTTTAATCTATATCTATAAAAGCGAAAGGTCACTGACTAACTCACTCACTCATCACGAATTTTCAGAAACTACAAGTGCTAGGAGTCTCAAATTTTGCATGGGGGTTCCATTTAGAACGTAGATGCTCACTAAGACGGGATTTTGCAAAATTCAACCTCTAAGGGGGTACAACGAGATCCACGCGTACGAAGTCGCGGGCGGCAGCTATTATTAAATCACACGAAAAGTGTCCCGCAAAAACCATTCGAATTTGGAATTTTAATTTCAAACACACATTTGGGTTTTCACAGGACAGTCTAGATTTGCGGGACCCTGCATTACTCGATACCGCAAAATTGGATTGCCGTTGTAAAGGGTCCTTAGAGTAGGACAGCATGTCAAAGTGTACATTTTTGTTGCAATGTCTTTTTTTTTATACAAGGCAAGGCAGGTATTTGACCGCAATCGCACCTGGTGTTAAGTGAGATGCAGTCTAGGACGGTACATATCTGCCCTGTAAGTGCCTATTCACCTACTATACCTATTATAGCTGCTTAAGATGCTACGGTGTTTAGCCTGAGATGTGCCGTTGTCTATAGGTAGGTATATACTCGTACATACTTACATGAATTGCATTGCCTGCTTGCAATAAGGTAAGGCATTTCATAGTCACGGTAAAGGCCCATTTACCAACATATATTTAGTAGATAATAATTATGTGTATGTAATATTATGAACAGACTGAGTCAGCAACTGAAACAAAACAAGCTGCGAGTAAATTAAATCAAAGCCTGACCTAGTTACACTAACTAAAGCATAATTAATTAATTTTGCAGTTCAGATAACGTGAACTCCGTTCAAAATTGAATATTATTGAAAGGAACTTACGATATATTTTAACTAGATGATCCTAACTTCGTACCACCTATGTTCATTGGGGACAATGTAGGATTTTAATGGTGAAAGAATTTTTCAAATCGGTCCAATAGTTATTCAATACAGACAAACATATTAGTGTTAAAATATTCCGTGGCATCTGTCACGCCGAGCCAAAGGAAATTGACTGTGACCGTTTGTCACGGAAAACATTGGAATTAGTCAAGAAATCTGTCACAGAATCCAACGAGTGTAGACAAGGACGCTCGATGAAAACATTTTTAAACGCCAGTAGTTTAATGCTATTTTATGGTCTTTAAACGAGGATACGTAAGAATGGATATGCAAATGGAGTTTGTTAAATTAGAGCCAGGTACGACTTGTTACCAGGCTTTGATTTTGCCTACCAGTTATCTAACCAACCTTTGAAACAAGCAGTGGCAAATAGTGGCAATATTATACTTCGTTCGTTTCAGCCAAATGACGTCCACTGCTGGACAAAGGCCCTCAAGGATTTTTGCAACGACCGGCGACGTTACGTTACCAAAATTAAATAAAACCTATTCGTGTTGCAAATTAAATGGATGTAGAGTTTGAATGACGTTTTGAATAGTCGACGAATGACGACAAAGTTTTGAATAGTTCTGATAAAATATGCAATGGTAAACTTTTTCAGGTTGAATAGACTGGGATGAATGCCACAAATATTTTCCCCTCTTCTAAACAAATGGCATGAATTTTTGAAGCGGATTGAATTTCAGTGTTGCCAATACGCTGTGCAATAGGTATACCTACTGAAAATCTAAATTCCAATTTGTTACATATTTATTTCTATTTCTAAATAAAATTCTAAAGTCGTAATAAATTGTAGAGGTAGGATTTGAATGCAAGAAAATAAATAAGGTGAACAGTACATAAATATCATGTTTTCAATATAGCGTTAGCTGAAAGGCTTATCCCGATCCAGTGCAAAGTTGCTACAAATCGTTTTCAATACAAAATAAGGTGCAAAACAATAAACAGACTACTTCAATCCATAGCAGGACCATTCTCACCTCACTTAATCGAGGGTCATGTAAATTTCAACACTAATGCCCACATTTTAGAGTACCCTTTACCACACCCACCCCGAGACTATGGACCACGTCAATTACCAAGAGTTGTGACCACACTAACCGTTATTTATTTCACTTTACTCTTTCAACGGTACGACGATATTGTACATTATTCTCTACCATTTTCAACCTTATAGTATAAGACATAAAACCCAAGCAAACTCAATATAGTGTCATAATATTTAATAGTAAAAGGGTCCGCGGAATTCGATTAGTTTGGGTTTGCGTAGTTTTCTCTATAAATATTCGTGGTCATAATAAAAATATTTTCAGTATGCTCGTAAAGTCGCTCGTATTACACCGGGTTTAGGTTCATAATTTAATTTATTACACACGTGCCCGTTTTTAATTATCTTTAACGCACTAGTGCGGGGATAAAAAAAGTGTTTCTGAAATATCAGGAACGAGGATTTCGTTGATTTAAGTAAAAAAATATTCAACCATTTTGGTCAAAAATTACCTTTGCAGCTACACATAGTGAATTTAAAATACGCCATGGTTAAAGCCTCCGTAATTCCCATGCAGTGATAGGTGTATACCTGAATCTAATCGATTTAAAATCGACTAAATTTCAAAATGCTGGATTAAGCACTTATGCTACAAATAGCCATGTGCAAGTTTCTGTTAACATATTATAAGTACATTAGCATGCCTCCATTTTAATGTAAATGGTCCACATTTAAACGAGTTAGCCTTTGACCAGTTTAACTTATCAGCTAGTTGCATTCTGTGCGAGATTCCGCACGATACAGTTCTGTTGTGTGCAACAGTGTTGTGCAAATTAGGATTCCCTTTGACTTGTTGCTAGTGCTGGGAAAAGGTATTAGTGTATCGATATTCGATGGTCATAAACTTCTATGGCAGATATTATTAGAGTCGGCGACTATGTGGTTCAATCACTATAGTCCGCTCGACGGAAAAAAATAATAATATTTAGAATATCGGTTAACATTTTATGTAATCAAAAGCTACGTGCCTGTGCCGCAACTATAGATTTGTTCGGGTCACATTCCCCTATCCCGGACCCGTCAATGAGATTTTTACAGCAGGACAACCAACAAGATATACACTAGAAGACAATCAATATTTACAGCGTATTTAAACTTAATCTAAGTGCTGCCTTAATTAAAGGTTGTCACGGCATGCTGTAGTGGACTTATACATTTCAACAGTGTCTACACTAAAAGAAAAGAGTTTTACGACAAACTATCGACATTTCCCCATCACTAATTGTTTGCGCGAAAACACACAAAACTATGTTTGCCAGATCATCGCTAGATACGAGTGCTATTGGAACAACACTTTTCAAATGGAAAGCGAGGTGAAACTAGATATTAACTTTTCAGTTGATTGTTTGTTGGAAAATATGAAGCGACGTGTTTGCACGCAGGAAAGTTCACTTTAAACTGTTTTGGACTGTGTTAACTGTTATTCAAATAAAGGTGTTTATTTTTGGTAACTAATATGCAGTCACTGGATTTTAATATAATACACGCTATTTAAAGGTTTGGAATTTACGCAATGGGATGTCATTGATTTTGTCGATAAATTATTTTAGGGCAATTTTTAGTATTAGGATTGGTTATTTTAAGCCTAAAACGTTAGCTGAGAACATTAATCAAAATCAGAATATTTTATTCAATTTTGACCAATATTTTGGCACTTAATTACACCAAACGTTTTTTATTTTTTATGTTGTTTTTATCAATAACTTCTAAAGATAGGTAAACGAACACTTGTGATAGTTTCCTGAAAGTTTATATGAAATGAAAAATAAAAATAAAAAGTCTCACCAGAGACCTATCGATAGGGTTGCCAACTCTTGAAAGGACCAACCCGGGAGAATTGTGGGGGGGGGGGCTTGCTCCATAGTTGCTCCATCACGCTGAATACGCGCTCGAATGAAGCATTAATAGAGACAGGAATGGAAAGAACAAACGTGACTATTTTTTTTAATTCAGGACAAGGATTTCTGTCTTTAGATTTCGTAAAGAAGTCAACCCAGCGTAAATCCACTCGATTTTCTTCAATAAGATGTGGTTGCACCTCACGCAAAAGTCCAACTTCATCGTACAATTTGTCACTATCTATGTCAATATTTAATAATTCCTGGAGTTTAGTAATGCTGGTCCATGTGAATGGTTCTTTTAAAGATAAAATTTATACACAAGTACGAGCAGCAATGGATGCATTTAATTTTTAGAAATACCGGAGAAAATATTTTTCTCCGGGAGGTCGGGAGGTTAACCATTATTTCCGGAGTCTCCCGGGCAATCCGGGAGGGTTGGGAACCCTACCTATCGATGATAAAAAAAATGGGCCAAATCTCTGTTTATAGCATTTTCATCGTGAAAAATGTCCATAGATCCCATAAAGTTTGATCACTATTTCCCCGGACACATTGTATAAATAATTGAGACACGTACAAAAAAAAACTAACCTGATAAAACAATACAAGATAAGCGAATATGTATAATAAACACAGTAGCTATTATAAGACCACATTATATACCTACTCATTTTATCTACGTGTAAACATGTAGTATTGATTTTTCGCCATACCTCACTATGGCTGATGATAACCGAAAATGCGTCGAGACTAGCATAGTAATATTATTCCACTATACGTGTATGCGAATATAACAACGTGGTTATTTTATGTGTACAATATTTACAACTTTCAGCTTATTTATTTTTTCAAGTTTCACTGTTAGTCCCGTAGGATTTGTTCAATTTTATGTTTTACTACTGTCAAAAACTTGTTCGTCTGAATTTTAATACAGAAAACTACTTTTGATAGACAGACAGACACATGAGTGATAAGGGGTTATGTTTATGTTATTTGCATCGCGGGTGTAACGACGACTGAGTTTAGATATTATGCTACGTTCTAAAAAAATCTGGTTTTGTGTTTGCTTTGGTCACATGAATTTTGGTTACAACTTACAAAGTGAATACGTTTTTCCTACAACTATTAGGTTTCCATGGATGGGTTGTGGTTCTAGCTCTGTTACAAGAAACTTTATCATATGGAATAAGAGAATAATCATAATGTGTGTACAAACATTCTAATAAAGAGAAAGGAAGGATCCTTTTACTTTACATTTTCAGTAACTTACCGCCACGGACCAATACAATTATTTTCCTTTTATCTACATAAACGACATATAAATTGCCTTTGTTTTAACAACATTACCAACACAGATTCACATTACAAAGGTCTGAAATAGCGCAGTAATAGCGCTATGTTTTCACAACGCAATGATTTACCGCGTTCACACTATGGTAATAATTTCTCTTTGTCGTAAAGATCGCACATACCGCGCTAAAACCCCCTTTGATCTCTAACGCTAGTTCAGTTGTGCGGTTGAGAATGAATTGTATGGCACATTTAGGCGCTGCACACGTATTGACTTAAAATTAATATGATTCCCCCGATCCCATTCAAATTCAAAATTGGTCCAGTAGTTTAGTTTTTCAATTGAGAAAAAAAACCTGGATTTTTTCGAATTTTGAGTTTCTGTGTGTGTTGTGACAATTCAGTGATTTCAGTGTCAAGTATGGTCAATAAAATTGATCCATCTGGCGATTGAAACATCAGTCCTTAAAGTCATATTCTTAGGCTGAGTTGCACTGCACCATCTTACTTTAACAAACGTGAAATATCTGTCAAACACCGTTTCCGTTAAAGTTACGGTTAAAGATTGGTGTAATTCAGCCTTAGATACGACCATGGTCTGTATATTTTCAAACCACAGATTTAAAAATTAAATAAAGCATCAAGATTCATCACTGCATGCACCTGACATGCTACAAACAAAATAGTCGACTAATGAAAAATAGACTTGCAATGAAAAACACTTGAGGCAATGAAAAGCTTGCAGTTGTAAATGAGGTCAAATTACTTTATTTCAATGCACAAAGTAGGCAAAAAGGCGTAGTGTCTGTCAATTGCAATGTTCAAAAGAACATTACTATGTATTTGTTAGTTTTCAATAATATTTTTAAGGTAAGATTCCACCGGTATAAAGGATTTTACGGGAAATCACACAAACGTATTATAAAATGTGCATAGCATTGGCACAGCTTTTTATTTTCACGTACCCCGACCGACCCGTCCCAGATATTAAAATTCATCATTTCAATTTCTGCCCGGCCGGGAATCGAACCCGGGACCTCTCGGCATAGTAGTCCGTTTTTAGAACCACTACACAACACGGCTGAAAAAAAAAGTCTTCCTTTCTCCTAATTACCGTGTCCTACAGGGCCCATAATGCCGCACATTTTAAGTTCATATTGAAAGCAATAAAGCAAGAAAAAAGTATTGAGTCGGGGATATGCTTTTATACGCTATTGGTGGACTACCTTATAGACTAAGAGCTAGTGAACGCCAGACTGCCACCAGACGCCAGTTGGTGAATCATGAAGGTTGGGTGATCGTGGCTTTGGCAGCTATCCAAAAAAAAACTGTCTGGCAAGGAGTTGGAACTTTCAAAACTTTCAAAGCCGGCAACGCACCTGTAACGCCCCTGGGTCTGCGGGTGTCTATGGGCGACGGTAATCACTTACTATCAGGTGATCCGTCTGCTCGTTTGCCTCCTGTCACATAAAAAAAATACTGTCTGGCTGATGTGGAAACAACTCATCAACTCAATCATTGCCCAAATAATATACATAAAATCAGATATTATAGTATAACGTAAATAGAATTACAGTCTATTGAATATACAGAAAGAGCCACCGTAAAAGTTAGGCTTACGTTATAGCATAAAAAATGATTTTTTTTTTATAATTTTTTTTATAAAATATTAGGGTATTAATTAGAAGTAGTTTCCTCATCAGCCAGACAGTTTTGACAGTTCCAACTCCTTGCCAGACAGTTTTTTTAGGATAGCTGCCAAAGCCACGATGATCATGATTCACCAACATTCTATCCTATATTGGGAGCATACGCTGACAAACTTTCAGCTTTTATAAAATGACGTAGGTCTGGCGTTCACTAGCTCTTAGTCTATTATGTACAGTCCCGAAACCACAACATTATGTTCCTGAAGCTAATAAAATAGTTTCGGCACATTGTAACTACAATATTACGGTTACTAACTGGTCGGTACAGTTGCTAAAATAGTTGCTATAACAGGATGTTTACACTGCAATTGTTATTCATGTCAGTATTTATGTAATAAGTGATTATTATTTAAATTAAATTAAATAGAACACTACTACTTAGGTGTTAGTCCAGTCAAATAATGCTTTAACAACGGTGTAGAGCGAAATCCTTGGAACACAATTTTTTACTTCATATATTTATATGAATCCCTTTTGGGTAAAAGCTCTTCTTTTCTTTACTCTATGGGATGACCACAGAACACAGGAAACCTATTTTATATTAAATTCTGTATACCGCGAATTTTTTTTAATCTACAGAGTAACCAACCTGTGTTGTATCTTTCACAATCAACGAGCGACTAAAAACTTCAGCATTTCAATGATAACAGTAGCAAGACAATCATTTATTTGCTTACTTTTACAACTGAGAATAAAACAACGTTGAGTATTTGTTTAACACATAATCGGGCATATAAACAAAAAACACACATCACATTTCCGTTACCAAATATGTACTTATTTAAAATACACCAAAAATCAAATAATAAGAGTTATATAAAAAGTAGACCGGTGTTTCAGATTAAGGTTAGGTTAGATAAATATCGTGTCTACTTCTTAAGAAATTGTATACTTAAGTAGTTTTTTTTAAACTAAATGTACAATAAAATTGATAAAAAATTTTCGAATCACTGGTCTCCAATGCGATGTAAAGCGATAATTGTTTCATTTCTTGATTTATTATTGTTGAAACTGTTTTTATAGATCCTTATCTTTAACTGTTTGATTAATTATAAAGTGATAATAAAATATAAATGCTCTTTTATCTTTGAGTCTTGTTTATAGCAACATGCTGTTTAAATAGTTTTAAATGTTAAAAACTTACCCACAACATCGTCAATTTCAATCTCCATCACTACAGGATTGTGCATTTTAAAAACAAATCACAGAACACTATATTGTTACATTTCACTGGATACACTGCACTGTTTTTGAAAATATTCTCAAATAGTGTTGAGTTTAATTCAAAAAAACATCGATAGTTCACACGACGCGCGCGTACGCGGTAATATTCGCGGCGGTTCAACGTGGTGTGGTTAAAATAGTTATCAACGAGACACGCTAGAATATTGCCTGCTAGGCAACGTGTTATCGCCTACTGTAACACGATAGAGCTGTAAACAAACTGGCAGTTTGCGAGTATCAAACGCCTCCGCTCGGTTTATCGAATTTCAATTATGTGGGGCATCACTATTTTTGATGGCACTGCAAAACTGACGTATCAATTATTAATTTTATTCACTCAAACCACTATATCACAACACATACACAGTTACATTTGACACTGAATTATGATTCTCGTGTTTATTCCCGCGTTTTATGTATTTAATTATAAATTATCGCCCGCGCATGCGGTATGTAGGCCCCCGCGCACGCGACTGAGGTCGCTTGATAAACGCACGGTGCACTGCTCTGCATTGCCTAGATCATTATTAGACGTTAATTGGAATGTGCATTAGGGCTTTCAAATTAGACGGTTTGGGACGTCACTAGTTTGCAAGACCGTACACAACTGTTGCATATAACTTTGGTAGGTAGGTAGGTAATTGACATTTTGAGTTGTCATACAATTTTTCGTGTGCAGGACGCAAATGGACGACTAAAGTCCCGCTCAAAATGTCCTATCAAAAAATACTTTTATTTGTTAAAAAATAATTAAAGTTGTTCTTCGTTAAAAATCGCGTTATTTAAATGAGACCAACTAGCAATTGATCTTTCAGCTTACGAATAGATAAATGGTAAATAATGAGATTTCAGTAATCTCATAGACCTGAAAAAAAGTTTAATTTCATAATTCGATTAAGTTGATGTTGCCGTTGAAAGCTTCATCAACATCATCATCATCATCATCATTTCAGCCATATGACGTACACTGGTTTCCCCAATGATTTCCACAATGAACGTCCACGTTGAAAGCTTCTTTTTATTTAATTATTCAGTGATGTTTTAATAATGGTAGAAGGACTAGGTTAAGTTTTCAAAAATCTTGGAAAATAAATGTTTTTATGCAATATTATCATGTTAGGGATACCTATGGAAATTAATTTCTGTTACTTATTCATAAGTTTTTTTTATGATTTACTTTCGCGAAGTTGCGAGCAAAAACTAGTAACAACGGTACTCGTATATCAACTTTATGCGACTGTGATCGATGTTATTTTGGAACAAAATGTTAGTTGTGTTGTACAGTCAGCATCAAATAGTTCATGGCACCCAAAATATCGAAAACGTTCGCAACACGTCTTTGTTACATTGGAATATGGTTGTTAACTTTTTGGCCACTTTTCGGTGTCCGAACTATTTGACGCTGACTGTACGCACGATAGTAACTCGTTAGTAGACTTGATAACGTATTTATTCGGTTCACGTGGACGGCAAGGCTAAGTCCAAGACGTGACGTCACCGTTCGACATGTGGCCGATATCTGTGAGGCAATGATCCGCTGCGATATTGATAAAGTGACGTGGATTTAACCTATTGGAAGTCAAATCTTTTTAGAACAGTCAGTCAGTTTTTACCCGACTGCGCCAGAAGGAGGGTTATGTTTTTCATATCTTGATTTGTAGCTGATATGTGGCATGCCAGTGCGGTAAATTTAGAAAATTGGGCTGAGTTGCACCATCTCATTAGTTTTACGGTTAAAATAAGGTGGTGCAACTCATTTTAGTCAAAATACCTACTTGACTAAAATTCACAGTTTTTTGAATTACCTACCAGTAGGTGCTGAGGTTTTAAACGCATTTTAATAGCGAAGCTAAACTCATTTAGTACCTTATGTATAGCTAGTATTTTTCTGTTAGGTATAGCTAAAATCTTAAAATATCACCATATAGGTACATAGACTTAAATAGCCGTGAGTATTTATATACTCATTAATAAATGTCGCGTTAAGACCCGTGTCTTTCTATTAAAGTCGAAATTGAACGCGACAGTTTAAAATCTAAAATCACCTGTCAACCAAAAGTTTTGATTTCAGAAATACTACATTTACTATAGACAGACATGTTATCCCGAAGTGGTGGTAGGGCAAGCTAGGTATATTGCTACGTGTATAAGTGCCCTAAAAAGGCATGCTAATAAATAATTTGAATTTGAATAAGGAAAATTCATCATTGTTTTTGACTGTACACTTAACTTCGAACTCCTCCTAATGTTCTTCTGATTAATTTCGTTGCAGGTCCAATGACAGTTTAACTTTCCCCCGGGACAAACTTAACCTTCACAGGTTGGGTTTTTATTGGCGGTCAAGCTTTAGATCCGGGCTACACAGGAGTTGCAGCGGTGGGAACGAAAGGTGGTAATAGGCCCGAATACCTTTTTTCCCTGTAGGCCTAGAATGCGCGCCGCGATAAGCGGTTATCACGCCATTTTATCGATTTGCCCATACATTTTGACGTTGATAAGAGTAGGTATATCACGGCGCGCATCCTAGCCCGGCTGGACTCCATTATTAATGACATCCGCATTAATAATAAGTACATAATAATAAAATGCAATTTTCATGCACATAAAAGTTTGTATTGTTTGAGGATCGAAACCGTTACGAATTTTCGTACGGTAGCAAATAACTCGTCAAAAAATTAAATATCATCCAATTTTTCATTTCTGCGAACCCAATGACATTCCCAACATAAACGCCCGTACGTTGAATACCATAATTTGGTAGTGCTAGCAGTCGTGCGTCACTGTTCTGATAACTAAACGATAATAGCTGATAAGTGACACTTTGAAAGATGATACCTAGTACACGTCACGCGTTACTTTCGCCTTTATTATTTAGCGGACAAAGTCCTTTTTAGCCGGGCCGATGTTTTAACTAGGAGCCTTTTGGTAAGCCCACCACTGGATGTACTCATGGCCAAATTATTTTGCCTCTAATAAGTATTGCGGCTATGTAGGGCTGTCTGTCAGCAGAATTGGCCGGACATAGGTTTCACAAGCCCCGGAAATTTGGTTTAAATTGGATTTTTGCCGGACACCTTTGATGAAAGAGAGAATGTAATTTTTAAATTAAAACGGTGAAAATGGGAAATAATTTTGTGCTGTAAAACTGGCATCTGTACACATAGCTTTTGATTCCTGGGCAATGGAACACAAAAACTGCTCGGGTTTAACTGGACTACTTTTCGGACGGCTACCGGACGCCTTACTAGGACAAATCCGGGGAATCCCGGACAGATGGCAGCCCTACGTTTATGTTATCAGCCATGCATACTATCAAAGTAATCAGGCTATGTGAAATATGGTGGTTGAGTGCGTTTGGTAGTAAAACTGGTAAAAGTAGCAATTTGGCGGTACACCTTTATTGATGTCGCTAATTTATTTTGAACATCATCAAAATAACTTTTCGTACCATGACACAATATTTGACTTTCAGTAACAATATTTGGAGGGAGGTGCCTGGATGCGAGCGGCGCAGGACCGGTCTTTGTGGAAAACCTTGGGGGAGGCCTTTTTCCAGCAGTGGACTTCTTTCGGCTGAAGAAACGAACGAACGAACAATATTTATTAAGCATTAGAGCCTCAGATCATAGTCTATGATCTGAGGTTAGACCTGATCTCGAAAACTACTAAGTACTACAGTAATCGGATGGCGGATATCGGATCTAGGGCGTAAACATACGTTACGTTGTTCTACGACTTTGTTCCGTATTGTCACGGGCTCGGAACGGATTCGAATCAAACATTTTCATCAAACGTTTTAGTTGGCAACTTTGGATTTGTTAATGACTGAATGAATTCGTCAGTTATAGGTCATTCCACAGAAAACCACTATCTGTAGCAGAACCGACAAGGTCCAGGTTCAAGTCTCATTAAAATTATAGTGATCTATTATAAATTATCTTATTCCGTTTCAATTTCAAAATCAAGGGATTTGATGATTCTATTTCCAAATAACCTTGATAACTCCATTGTGTTCTATGTATTTCCTCCTAACTACATTGTTTCCTTAAGATTTCTCTATAATTAACCTTGACCGAAATGTCACAATGTTAAACGATGAGCTGCTGTCATGACACATTAATCCTTATATCCTCTCGATTAGAGCTAAAATTCGATGGTGACGATGAAGAGTGTGTAATGAAAATATAATTATATCAGAGATCAGATCAATAGTGATATTAGCAGTCCCGACCAATCCGTTTTGTTTAACATATTTATCAAGTTGATTTCAGTAGCTTGCAAGTGGTAAATTAGGCTGCTTTTAATGATTTTGTATCTGCGTTGCCCAAGAAATTAAAACTGTACAGCGTCTAATAGTAAATTCAGCATAAGCTATCCTCATAATCCGAGCCAAGTAACGAGGTGGCTGGTATATGATTAAGAAGCTTAAGTATATTGCTCTCAGCAAGGCAGGTCACCTATGCGCTGGACGGACCAAGTGAAATCGGCAGTGGGAGACGGCGTATGTGACTGCACCAGACAGTCTGCCAACAGAGATGGCCGAAGATCAGATTGTATCTGTCTCTACAACCGATGTTAACAATGCCTCAACGTGACCACGACCGCTCTGAAACGAATAAAAAGAAGAAGGTAGGACTGCTAAGTGTTCTAAGAGAATTCGCGACCCTCGCTTAGAAAGCCACTTTAATAACATTCTCCTGCATCTTTCTCCATGTTCTGCATCTTTCTTCATGACTACAAGGAAAGTCTTGATCTGACTGGAAACAGAGCTCATGGTATTTCATTCTTAATTCTTTAAACTTCTTAATTCGTTGTTTTATTCGGTTAATGGAAATTTAAAATTCAATCAAACTCCTTTTAGCAATAATCATAAATCTATAACTTTTTCTAGAAATTTCATCAACACTTATGTATTTTGACAAAAAACGGCACAAACTTTCGCCAAAACTAATGGGCGTTAGCGCTACTAATTTATAAAATGGTTCGTTAATTCTTGTTAGCAGTACTCATCGATTATTAATACCGTTGGCAACTTTGTTATTGTTTATTGAAAGCTTTCGATGTCGAACTTCGCCGAGACGGGCATTAGAACGAATCGAACATTGTTCGAAGTCGGGAAACCAATCTACAGTTAAACAAACAACGTATCGAGCATTGATTAATGTTTATTTAAGGAACTTAGAGCCTCAGAGTGGGGGAGGTCTTCTGAAAAAATGGACGAAAATCGAAGTTGACGTAATGAAAATAAATTTCAAATCCAATCTGAATCCTATTTCGATAAATAAAAAATATGACCTTCAAATATTATTTAATAAGTATCTACAGTATAATATTGTAACATCAGTTAGCACTTCTTATGCAAAAGTAAACGCTTAACATTTTGTTACAGGATAAAATCTGGAGCAACTTAATTTAAAGAGGCGGGGTATTCCTTAATTATGTCTCAGAATTGTTTCAGCAAACGTAAGTAGTAGACACTATCAGTGCTTGTGATAGACCAACGACTTCAAAAATAAATAAAAAAACAGCGGGCTAAGTACACAGTATTGTTTATTGATGCTCTTTGTTGGAGCCTAGACTTTGGCAGCGACTGATGTCATCATAAGATGATGATAATGAATTTAAGTGTTATCGTTTGTACTTTACAACTTTTCGTGTCAAAGTAAACCAAACCATCTAGCTAAACATTTCAAACTGGATCAAATACTTAAAACTCAGCCCTAAAGCAACTTAACTGAAGCTTTTCTCGAGAGTACTTTTGCTAGCATCAAAGTCATTAGAACTTAGTTATCTTTGAAGTGTTTAATAGCTAAATTATTTAGATGCCGTAGGAAAACGAAGTTAGCCTTTTTGAAAGTTTAATAAGAAGAGAGGTAATTTATTTTCGTTATGTATGGATGGATGTTATAGGTCGATTCGCATTTGTTTATTTCAGACTGGCAAGAGCGACGCCAAATAATTTAAAAACAAAAACCTCTCAAATCATTTTGAAAATAGAATTCTCTTCTCACAATATAGTCCAGTCAATGAATGCCTTAACGACGGTGTAGAGAGAAATCCGTGGAACACAATTTCTGACCTCGGAACTTTATTTAGCCTAGTTAGGTGGTGAACATACCAAAAGTCCCCACCCTTAGCCCTTGAGCCGGCGGGGAGAGGGGGGTTTAAAGGTACCACTTTTCGGTTTTTCGCTTAATCCTCGGAAACTATGCGTCCTAGTGACATGACTACTATGAACCAAAAAAAGCTTATTCAATTTGCTACAGGTGAGACCGTCTAGTTTTTCTATATCTTGTATAGTTTTTGCGGCATCTGCTCTAGAAGGTCTGTAAAATCGGAAATTTTATTGTTGTCTTACATGTTCCTTTCAGGAGAAAATCTACTAAATCAACATTGAGCAAACACTATAGACATACGGGAGCATGTTAAGCCTAGTTCCAGGGAGGGGACTGCATCGTGCGTATATTTAGACGAACCAATTAGAGCCACTTTTGACTCCTCATCATTCAAAAACTGCTGTGCATTAACACTTCAAATTTGGCTCATGTATTGAGACTTGTAAGATATACATCAGCTTCAAATTTCATAAATATACCTCAAACGGTTATTTAGGTATTGACGTTCAAAAATCGATATTTAGAGCACTAAAATCTATCTATCACATGTGAAATGTTAAAATTTACTGGTTTTTTATTTGTTCCTATGTATTTACATAACTACCTTTCTGGATGCCAAATTTGAACCTTCGAGGTCATCTGGAAGTGGTTAGAATTTGGTCTATAGGTCAGACATGTAGATTTTTGGACGTCAATATCTAAAGAACCGTTTGAGGCATAGTTATGAAATTTGAAACTGATGTATATCTTGCAAGTCTCAACACATGTGCCAAATTTGAAGTGTTAATGCACAGTAGTTTTTGAGTGATGAGGAGTCAAAAGTGGCTCAAAGGTATATTCGTCTAAATATACGCACGGTGCAGTCCCTTCCCTGGAACTAGGCTTAACATGCTCCCGCATGTCTAGAATGATTGCTCAATGTTGATTTAGTCGATTTTCTCCTGATGGAAACATGTAAGACAAAAATTAAATATCCAATATTACAGACCTTCTAGAGCAGATGCCGCGAAAAGTATACAATTTATAGAAAAACTTGTCTATCTCACCTGTAGCAAATTGAATTTGCTTTTTTTGGTTCAAAGTAGTCATGTCACTAGGACGCATAGTTTCCGAGGATTAAGCGAAAAACCGAAAAGTGGCACCTTTAAACCCCCCTCTCCCCGCCGGCTCAAGGGCTAAGGGCGGGGACTTTTGCTATGTTCACCTCCTAACTAGTCTAAATAAAGTCCTGAAGTCAGAAATTGTGTTCTACAGTTTTCCATCTATAATGCTTTATTGACTGGACTAATAGCTGTCATTAGAATAAAAATCTCCCTTCCCGCGTTCGAAAATTGAAACTATCTTTGAATATTAAAACTTGCCAGGATTTTTAAATCTAACTCGATTTGTCATCGTTTGAACATCGAATGAAGTTAATCGCAACTCGGTTCAGACAACGATTTCTTTTAACGAGGTACAAAAGGACTGGACCCGATACTTCTTCTTTCTTCAATTATAAAGACAAACAGGAGGACAGCGTTGTAATGATCGGGGCATTTCTGTCAACAATTATTTGAATTTTTATATTGAAGAACAAACGACTGATTCATCTGTTTGCTAAAAAGGTTTTCCGTTTATAATTTGAATTTTCTTCAGTTCCTTTGTTCGTTATATCAGGCCTGTTCATCTCCGCGAGTTTACATCGAAAACAAAACAAGCACGATGGCCCACCTACAGAATACTATTCGACAAGGCCTCACATACGAGCGAACATTGACTCACGCACGCGTATTCTTGTGTATGATGGAAGAAAATAAAGAAAATGGTGTACTAAATACTGTGCAGTATTTAACTGCCTAAATAATAATAAAAACACAGAATGTACTTTTTTAAGTTGCCTCAAGACACTGGGAGGTAAATAAGTAGTTAATATAATTTATGATAATTCATGCTAAATCATGTATTTCCTCCGCCATTTTCCGCAGTTTGGCACCTCACGTCACATCATTTTACCGAAGTCAGCCCTATAGCTTCGGCGCAGTGCCGATCACTGACGTTTGTCAACAAAATGGTGCTTGACTCTTGAGACAGGCTAAATTACACCATATTGTTAATGACATTGAGCATTTTTTTTTTTAAATACCTTCGGGAAGTAAAACTTCTGTACGTAGTACTTATTATTATTCTGTGGTTATATTGACACAATCGATATCTGTACCTAGATATAGCCTAGGTACTATGTTATTTGCCCGTGTAATATTTAAATCTGTAATAATAAAAATTAATCGCAAAATATGTTGGTAAGCGCAACACAACAACGCTAGGACCAATTTTACCAATTCTTTTTGAATGATCGTTGAAGTCCAAGGATGGTTTTTACGGCGAGATTTGCAAAATTCAACCCCAAAGAGGGCAAAACGGGGTCATACCTATGAAGTCGCGTGCGGCCGCTAGTAATAAATAACAATCACGTTTGACTTGTCATCGTTATCCTGCTTTTCTGTTAAAAACTCACTTTCTCTAGAAATGTTTTCAATATTCCTCTTGGAAGCAGACAAAGGTAATATTAAGATGGAAGAAGGTTTAAAATAATAAGAAAAACATTAAAATTAACCTGACACGAAGTCGCGTCAACAAGCCTAGTGTTAGATCAAAGGCTCAACGTATTCCAATTTATTACGTCATCGTTAAAATACCAAAGCGAGTACTAAATAAACATTCAACGAAAATTGAGTTTGGAATTTCTATTATTTTTCTTGCTAATGTCGAAATTCCAGGTTGAAAAGATTACGAAATAAAGAAATAAAGAATGTTACGAAGTGGATGATTTCTTAATTCTTTATAGGTGACGAATTTGATTTAGAAAACTAGCTTAATTCCATGGCGGCTTTGCCCGCGCGGATAGATATCGGTCTGTCACAAAGCTCTATCAAAAAAGCTGTCAAAAGGCGAATAGAGTTACTTTTGATTTTCAGTAAAAGTGTTAGACCATAAAGTATTCACAAACATTACTATGAGGTCTTACAGTGCGCGTGGACGCACTGGGTGACACACGAACCAATCACATCACAGAGTTCTATTCAACGCAGTGCGTTCGATTTGCTGCTTCACTTAAGCAAGAATCGTTTGTGAATACGGGCGTAAGGCTGGGTTGCACCATCTTACTTTAACTTCAACAAACGTCAAAAATCTTTCAAACTCCATACAAATAACGCCGGTAATCGTTATAGTTACGGTTAATAAAATAAGGTGGTGCAAATGAGCCTTAGATTCAATAATATTTTACCAATTGTAACATTGACCCTTCCTACTTCCTTTACTTATATCTTTGTTTTGCATATCAAGTACCCATTCATGTTTCCTAAAATAAATTGCCCAGCATTATAAGTAGAAAATCAAAGAAGCCTTCAACAATTGATTAATTGTTCTCGTACCCAAATATTAAACGTTGAAAACTTGACAATTAATTAATTTAAAGCTATTGTACCTGCCAAATCTGTAATCGAGTTGCAAGACGAGTTGGCCAACGAGTCGGCCAATTAGTTTGAGTCGGGTAATCAGTCTGGCAGACTATTGTTCGCAGTCGGCAATCTTTCAATGTAAATTTACAGCGGATCGTACATCGCAGTGCGAGTGTGACGATTGGCATATGGGATATAGCGTGAAGAGAAAAGCCAGCCCATGGCGAATATGGATTTCATATGAGCGTACTGTATGTATACAGTAATTACTTATTACCAGTCACCCTATACTCAATACTCAATACTCAATACTCAATACTCAATACTCAATACTCAATATGTTTATTGCTTCCATAATACATAGTAGGTAATATAGGTGTTACAGTGTGATAATACAGTTAATTATGGACCCTGTTGGGCGCTGCAATCCCAACTATATAATATTATAAATGCGAAAGTAACTCTGTCTGTCTGTCTGTCTGTCTGTCTGTCTGTCTGTCTGTCTGTTACGCTTTCCCGCTTAAACCTCGCAACCGATTTTGATGAAATTTGGCATAGAGATAGTTTGAGTCCCGGGAAAGAACATAGGATAGTTTTTATCCCGGTTTTTGAAACAGGGACGCGCGCGATAAAGTTTTTCTGTGACAGACAAAATTCCACGCGGGCGAAGCCGCGGGCGGAAAGCTAGTTTAAAATATAAAATATAAGAGAGGAGGCTTTTTTAATTATTAGATTAATAGACTCATCTTATTTTATCATCTAGATATTCTTTTATAGTGTAATAACATTTTGTACTTAAAAGCTCTTTTAGTTCTTTTGAGAATTTGTTATCATTATTTTCTTTCAATAGATAATTGGGCAATTTATTATAAATCTTTATGGCCATATTATAAGTACTTGAAGAGGATAAATTTAGGCGGATGGTTGGTATCATTAACTTATTTTTATTTCTTAAATGGTATTGTGGACATGATTCTTCACGTTTTGTAAAAAACTCAAAGTGGGAACGGACAAAATTACAAATATTTAAAATATAAACACAAGGCAAGGGCAATATTTTGTACTTTTGAAAGTAAGGCTTACAACTGTCTCTGGGCTTAATATTGGCTAATATACGGATTAGTTTTTTTTTGTTTGATGAATAGTGAGGGAGCGTCGGTGCTATTGCCCCATAGGATAATCCCATAATTTAGCCAGGCGTAGCCGTAGGCATAATAGGTCACAAGCGCTATTTCTAAATTAGTTGTTTTTTTAACCTCTCGAAGAGCGTATGCAAAGCTTGATAGTTTTAATTAGAGGTATCTAGGGTTATTCTGACAGATATCACTATGAGACCTACCGTCCTTATTTAACCCTTTCCAAGATATTTCTGATATTTGTCAGACTACCTCCCCTTAACGGCACGACTCTAATTTCCAGTCACCCTGTATAAACAGACGTGGTAGAGTTTTTGTTAATTAAGAAATTTCAGAAGACTAAAACCTACTAGACAAAGTTGCAATGCAAATAACTAATCATTCTAAAAAAGTTATTATTTGTTAATCGGTCAAGTCACATCTAATTTATTACATTCTTCTATCACTAAGGGACTTTGCACAATCTCATGATCGTGAAATGGAGCCAAGTGATATTTTAGTGTACTACATGGGTGTTTACAGCTGTGAAGTTAGAAGAAAATTGCACTGTAAAATTGGTCAATATTAAATAACTATTATACTAGTCAACTTAAGTATATGACTTTTGCAAGAACTTTCAGTAAGTATCACTACATATTATGTAAAGTTCTTTGGAAATTTGAATTTAGGGATAGATGTTCGTTAATGTAGAGACATTTTTACACTAAAAGAACTGTCTGTTTTGTTTGTCCTGTGGCCGCTCCAAATTGACGGATGGGGAGTTTTAATTAAGCCAGATTTCCAACGAAAAGTCCCGGAGCTCATTGATTAGCAAGCACAGGATTTTTTGCCATTAGGGATTGTTCAGAGTAAAAAGTGACTAATCAAAGGACATTTTCAGAGGAACTTTTAAAAATGAATAATGTGGATGAGCAAATACAGTACGATCAAAATTATCACCAAACTCGTTGATACGATGTTGATTCGACTCGGAAAATGACATACTTATTGCTTTAATATCATTTGAATTTAGTCTCTTGCTTGCTGGTAATTATTTTAATTTGGTTAATCTTACGTGTTTATAAAACAAAAAATCTCATTTATTTATGTAAGTAGGCTTTGAGATAGCACTTTTACACGTTTTTTTCCATCATTTATGTTTGTTAAGGTAAACTGTAGTACAAATTTCAAAACACAGGTTTATTTACCTGTCACGTACACACCGGCCCTATATTTTACATCAAAATTAGTTCGCAACAATAAGAGTATTATTGAACATTTTAAATTAAACAATATCCTACTGAAAATACTCGTATTTCCCTATTTACCAACATCACCAAGCCAACCACGTGGAAACCACTGAAAATTTATACAAGGTGTTAGGTAAATGGGTATATGAGCCGACACTAGCCCATGTTAACAAAATAAATTTTATAAAATCCGATTTGTATGAAAATTAAAACAATTAAAATGAAGATATCAATTTCTGACTTCACCATACCATTTATATGCCCATGTTAACATGGGCTAGTGTCGGCTCATTTACCCATTTACCTAACACCCTGTATACAACTGAATAATTATCTGTTTGTGAAACTGTTTGATACATTTGATCCCGGATTAAAATACAAACCGAGAGCTAATTGGACGTGAAAATGAAACCATTATTCTGTTTGTTTTGATAAATAAAGGGATATTGTCAAGTAAAATATACTGCAGTGAAGGGCTAACATGACAAAAATAATGTAAGTAAAGTCCGGTTTCCACTATGGCGGAGCTGAGCGGTGAAATGTTTTGAATAACCAATCATTATTCAGGAAACCAAGAAATCTGAAAAAACTTCTCTGCTCCGCGCTCCACCTTGGTGGAAACGGGTCTTAGCGTGGCATTTATATCGATTTAAGATCGCTATAGTGAAACGATAAAATTATATCGAGTCCCTCATAAAAACTAATAATAGTCATTTATTTTTACAAGTAGGCTTTTAAAAGCGTTTTTACTACGCTAGCAGCATTAATGTGGACCTAATGGAAGTCGGAGTTCGAGTTTCTTAGATAGGACACAAAGTGATAAGAAATCACTTTTTATACCCAGAAGAATACAGATTTGAAAGTACTTCGATTGTCTGTTTAAGTGCGAAGCAAAACCTACAAGCCATGTCTATTATTGTCTATGATGTCTCAAAATGTCTGACACCTATTCCCCGGTAAGCAGTATACATACAGGGTAGAATTTTGTAATGCCACCTGGAGGGAAGGTACTCTTAATACGGTAGATAGAACATTTTACTCAAAGAAAACTTTCCTTTATTTTTGAAAAGAAACAGAACTGTATTCAAAGATTTCCAAAAATTTGCTTGCCAGACCCGAGAATGGAACCATTTCAAATCTGTTAAAAATTACACCCTGTATTTTATTGCATCAATCGTTAGGGTTAAGTATAAGTATAAAATCTCTCTAAGAAACTTGATAAATCAAATGAAAGGAAAACCATGAAATCTTAAATAATTGTAATTATTTACCGAAAATTGTATAGGTAGTATGGTGGTAAATTTTCGAAAAATTTTCGGAAATCTTTGAATGCAGTTCTATTTCTTTTCAAAAATAAAGGAATGTTTTCTTTGAGAAAAATTTTCTATCTACAATATTAAGAGTACTTTCCCCCAGGTGGCATTACAAAATTCCACCCTGTATACCCAGGTAAGGAAGTAGGTACTTACTAAAGTTCCAGCCTATGATTATTATTATTGACAATGTGCCAATACTTAATTCAAAAATTTGTCGCCTGCTTTAATTGCCTAGGATGCATGCAACGCACGCCTCTGACACCCCACACAAGAACGCTATATCATGACTCCAGGCGTCACGTGATATAAATAAAACATGGGGCGGTTACCCCATACAGGTGATTGGCAAGGTAATCCCATGGCTTTGTTACGGGGGAGTCTAAATTAATTGCTACGCTTGCAAAAGTTTATACGTTGCGTGAATTTGTAACAAAATACACATTTGTTACATTTAGGCTGGGTTGCAGCATTTTACTTTAACTTTAACAAACATCAAAAGTCTGTCAAACTACATACAAAAAGCACCTTTTATCGTTATAGTTACGGTTAAAGTTAAGTAGTGCAACTTTGCCTTACACAATTATTACACGCATCTTCAGTGAAAGAGGTGACAAATTGATTTCAGAGTGTAATTCATGTAAAAAATATTTACTAAATTGTGTCTTAGAAAGTGCTTAATTTATCTTATTTTATTTTAAATAATTTAATAGTCTCTAAATTAACACAAGTTCGCTATAATCTCAATTTTTGGCAAAGATTTAGATAGATGATTCATGCAAGCTACAAATATGGAAAATGTACATCAGATTCTAAATATTAGACCTTTCTAAATAACTTGAATAACAAATCCTTCCTATATTTTGCAGAACTGGGATAATCTCAGCCAACCGAAGTACATTCACCCTTTTGTTTGATCCATCAATGCCTACGCCTTTTGTAATTGTCTAGGCAATTTCGAAGCTCATAGATTATTGCTATACAACACTGTGTTATAAAGAGTTACACCGGTTTTAGACGATCAAACGTAAGTTACATTTTTTTAACCCTTAACCAGGCCTTGGTTAATTAGAGCTCACATCAATCTGAACTTTATGCTGTGAAGATTACGGTTGAAAACTAATGACTTTTTTGAGCCTGGTTAAGGGTTAAAATACACATAGATAGTTTTGATAGACAAATAAATTAAATATGGCACTAAAGTACCTAATTCGCGGCTTAAAAAATTACGAGTAATTTCTTCAATACTGTCGACTTTTTGGGAATGTATTTTTTAATTTTAAACTTCTAAGGTGTTAATCCTATTGAGACTAGAAGCGAATTAGCCAGGGTAATCAAGGCATGTTCATTAATTGCTGGAGAAGCTTCCAAGCGCTTAGCGAGTCTGCGGAGCAACTCACTTAAATTCGCACTTGTCTTTAAAGGTGAAATAGTGACTCGTGCGACGGCGGAATTCTAAGTAGGGTATTAAGTAAATAAGTAGAGGTTTTTGGAAGACTGTACCTATTAGTAGATATTGTTGATGAAACTTACTTTCCAAAGAATTCATCACATAAAGATATAGAAAAATGTATGGCCGGAGCGCTTAGAAATGGTCTAATGTTCTGAGGTAGGTACCTTTAAGAAAGGATTTCACGCTTACATCCAAATTATAGCCGTAATTTTAAATTACAAGAGACATTAATTACGAAACGTGTTAGCTATTCGCGTAAATTCCAATTAACCATACCTCTTTCAAGAACTGTCGGAATACGAAGGCAGCAAGATGAAATTAAACCTGATATTTGTGAGTATTATTTCAATTTAATTGGGATTATTTTTCTTAAGCTTCACTCCGAATATAATAGAAAACCTGTCAATGAACAAAATATGAACATGGCTTATGAAGCCAAATTGTATGAAAGCGTCACACCAAATTCATGCTACGACAAAATCACGTAGCGTCGCGTAGCGCTGCGTCGAGTTGTAAGAATAAGATCTGACAAACAAAATTTAATACCTGATAGAGGTTTATTATCAAGACATCAAAGATGTTTTATGGTAATTTAGGACAAAACAGAAGTAGACATTGGTGTTCTATTGATGACAATTTTATTGCCCCCACTAAGGCTTAAACCCCTAGAGTTGACATTGGTGTTATCTTAGTGACAATTTGGCCCCCCTAAAAATTTTACCCGGGTCCTCTAGGTCTCACTAGACCACAGATACGGTTTCTCTCCACCAAAATTGACGCGAAAATATATCACAGATAAAGTTACTTTCGTATTTTTATAATTACAATCTGACATGCGGTGCGTTGCGATGCCAGGGGCCGGCGGCGCGGCGCCAGACGTCACCGAACGGCGCCGAACCGACGCGACACGGCAATCGCTGGGTCAGGTGTTGGCTTTTCCAAGCGAGAGGGTTATAAAATTAGCCCCTTTAACCCTTCAAGTGGTAGTAAAACGAGCCAAACGTATTTTTTCGAACTGATTGATAGCCGTAGATAACTTGATCTTACATTTTTCCATGTTCTTTTAGATATGTGTCGCAGCGTGCCTCGTAATAAGTAAAACAGCAAGACGAACAACCAAATCTCGACAGAAAGTTCCTTCATCATATTTCATAAACAACTGGCAACAATATAAAATGCCTCAAGAAATAGAACTTGATAAACTAAAGACAATATTAGAAAACATTGCATCATTCAAACGATTGCAATATTGTCCTTATAAAAGACCTTATAGATGTCAAAAAGCTTCTATGGAAAGGATAGTTACAAAAATTGTTCAGGATGTAGTACAAAATAATCCTGGCGCTTTTGATGAAGATTCATTAGAAGATCAAAAGCTCTTATTTGCTGAATTAGAGACAGAAGCTACACCGGTTGTTAGTGAAGAGGAAATGCATAAACCAGACGAAACCGAAACTGCTAATAGTAATAGTAATGTAGATGGGAGCGATGCTCCAGTTGACGGAAATGAAACAGCTGATAATGCAGGTGATAATGCAGCTGATAATGCAGATGATAATGCAGACGATAATGCAGGCGATAATGCAGGCGATAATTCAGGCCATAATGCAGACGATAATGCAGACGATAATGCAGGTGATAATGCAGGTGATAATGCAGATGATAATGCAGACGATAATGCAGGCGATAATGCAGACGATAATGCAGCCGATAATGCCGACGATAATGCAGACGATAATGCAGGCGATAATGCAGCTGGTAATGACGATGCAGCGCTACGAGCTAAAGAAAAAGTCCGCCGGAACACAGATGAAAAATCACAAAACCAAAAGGAAAATTATTTAAATTTAGTTAAAATGATAAACATGGGCAATAACATTCAATATTTTACGGATAATAGAGGCAATAATAACGAAGACAGTAAAAAACCCGAGCGACGTTTCTTAAGAATTCTTAACTTTTTCGAAAAGATGTACCACACAATGTAACGTAATTGAAATAAAGAGTTCAACACTCTCTCCTCGTTAAAAGTACAAGTATGTACGTATTTTATTTTCACCAAATAGTTTACCTATACAATTATGTCCGCTCAATCCACTCATTATAGTGAATTAAACCCTACATTATTTTATTCTAGCAGTACGTAGCACGTGGCGAAATTATTATACTACGAGTATGTATTATACGAAAAAATCGTTTCATTTTCACCCTATTAAAATAGTCCTATGAACAACCTAAGGTCATTAAGGTCTAAAACAGCGAGTGCATTGTGATGTGTGGTTCGGACCCACTCCAGAATGGTCTAGTGCCCACCCCAGAAATCTCAAAAATAGAATATGTATCTTTAAGATATTAATTGTATCCCCTACCCGAACTCCGAAAATTTCCCTAGATACGCCAATGACAAAAGAATCTTACCCGATATCCTCTTAATGTGCAGCTGCGTCGCAAAATTGTTGCCCATTTGCGACACATAGCTGTCCTTCTTGTTGGACAGCTGGACGCTGAAGCCATCAGACTCCAGGGACGCCCTGGGAGCCCTGGCTGCTTGGACAGCCTTGTTGCACACCGGTGTTGGGGCTACCTTGGCCAAGGCAGCCTCCTGAGAACCGGCGCTGTCCCGGCGACGGCTCTTGTGGTCCAAGAGCATGCTTGGCGTACACCCCATGATTCACATTGGCACTACACTTTGGCACTCGCACTGACACTAGTATCCCACATTTTTGGTCATCTGGAAAAGAAAAGGGTACTGTTAGATGCGTTTGAAGATAAGATAGTAATTTGGAAAGCTAAAAGTTTGTTGTTTCATATCATTTATAATTGATCTCATTGAGTTGTTTACTGAAATTTATGAGACACGTATGAATAGCTAGATATGACAAGTAAAATAGAATGCATTTGATTATGCCTGCAGGAATGACAATTAACTAAACGCAACAAACACACAAGTTTTAGTAAGAGAAAAGATGAATTTACGCTGAAATCACAAAAACTAAACATACTAAAATCACTGCTCTAATTCATTCAGATTCTCGTCCTACCCGCGATTATCCCGTGTTCCGCAGTTACTTCGCAATTAAAGCAAATCGTTTGTTTATTTGCGGTCGCGGTAAATCCCCGGAAATCATGAAACCGCGCCAAATTGAATTTCCAGGTGAATGACGGTCTAAACTAAATCGAATGGTTAAAGGTGAATTGTTCTAAAGACTAGTGGCGAAAGAATTGTTAGAGCTTTGTGGCTTCTCGTTTGTGGTTTATTTGTTGGGTTTGGCTTCGAAGTAGTTAATGGGGTAGAAGTTTTCCCTCGAGGTACTAAAGGTTGCTAGATGGTCGAGAGATATATTGTGGGTAAGAAAATAAATAATAAGGATAAGTTTATTACCAACGTAGACACAGAAAATATCAAACATTAGGGCGAGGATCCTTTTAATGGCTTTGCAAGGTCGATTACATTTGTAAGGCATTAAGCATATACACGAAGTTACAAAATATCTAACAGACAAATCTTTTAAATGTCGACATCCATTAACGAAATCAAAACCAACCCTAACTTTAAACATGACAAGTGGTACGAGAAGAAAAGTATAGGGACTTTTAAAACGGACTATGAGTAAAAAGTTCTTTGTTCTTTGTTTCATGTGTAAAAGGTATAACTAAAAATTAAGCACCTCAATGCGAGCCGTTCATTTACCAAGATAATTACCTACCTACTATTCTTTAAGCACAACTGTTTGCAATTTCGCTCTTTTATTGCAAAGTTACGGTTGTCCAGGGAGAGTTGCAGCTTAGAGCTACTTAGTGAGATAAGTTATTAAGTTTTTTAATTACAACTTACCGACGCTGTGTTTGCTGCTTGTTGTTTAATTTCCCTTTCAGAGTTAGAAGTAAAATATAGAGCCAGAGGTAAAATTAGAAACACAGTGGCGGCGGGGAGCCACATTACGACATAAAGTAGCGAAAACTTTCTTCGTTTTACGCAATTTGAAAAGCTTGTTACCTTCTATCGATTGAGTAATAATAAAGTCATGACACTGGTGTCAGACAGGTAATTTACCGTCATAGACGTCAGACATGGATCAATTCGGACTGGTAGATTGAAGTGTCTCTAGAAGCACGGAACTTTCATTTAAAAAAAAATCTGATTAATTATTACGAGTATACGAGTAGCTTGACTTTAAAACTTATGCGTATCAAATCTGTACTCGAACCCAGTAGGGGCTGTACCTATCATGTACCGTCAAATAGTTCGTGACACCTCAAGTCAAAGAATATATTTACTCTGACGAGAAGAACGGCGACTCCCTAAAAAAAAACTGGACTTTTCTTAACGCCATCTAGTGAGTGACTTTGGTACTAACTTATTATCATGACATAAAATCAATGACATAATATTATGTCACTGATTTTATGTTCTACCATTATTTTTAATTAATGCAAAAACTTTTCAGAGGTAACTAAGCCCGTCAATAAGATGAAGAAAATGATACTCAAAACAATTAGAAACACATTATTCTCTTTATTAAATATGATGTCTCGTGACTTAAACTAAAACACTAGATAAAAAGTCACTGTCTCCAAACTTAAATACCTACTAGAGCACTACTGAGTCTGTATCTCACAATCACACTAGACAATATCTCCAACAGGATGATAAAACATTATTATCACAATAGATAAAGATTAACACGAAAATCTTTGAATAGCCGTTTTTATATTTTGAAACTTGTGACAAATTAATCACCGACAAACTGACAAATGACTTAAGTGTTGTCGTTTGAGAAAATCCTTATAAGAATTTTTTTTGGATCGGGGAACACACTTAGCAGCCCACCTATTAAAGTCCACGGCGCTGCCTACAAAGTCGGCCGGGCCTGTCTCAAGTGGTCAAAAAGTTGACAGAAGAACCTTATGTCAAAGACAAAGACGTGTTGCGAACTCTTTGGCTACTTTCGGTGTCACGAACTACATATTTGACGCTGACTGTGCCTCCGCGAGCAAATCTCACTGTCATACTACTAAATCAAAGAGGCATTGTCTTAAAAACTTAATTACTTTTAATTATCAAACGCAAAATGCAAGCAGCCACTTCAAAACCCTCGTATTTTATTGCGTTCGAACGAACGAACGAACGAACGTGCCTCCACGAGCAAATCTCACTCTCATACTACTAAATCAAAGAGGCTTTGTCTTAAAAACTTAATTACTTTTAATTATCAAACGTAAAATGCAAGCAGCCAGTTCAAAATATTCATATTTTATTACGACTCTCAAAACTATGCGATCCTAATAACTCAAACTGCTAAATCTCAGTGAAAGTGAAACGTGGATTTGCATGAAATATCTACTAAATCCAGACATTCTGTAATTTATAAGGACATGGAACTCTCCCGTCCGTTTTATCTTCCAACCTAACTAATATAGACATTAACTATCGTCTAGACGTCGTATATAACCTGAATTGAGTTGAAAATACATAGTGTAAAATTAGAAAGGTGCCTGTCCTGGTTCATGTATTGGGCTACAATGATAGCTAATATTGGTGGGTAAAATTCCGCCGGGGGCAAAAATACGTTAAGTCCCATTCAAAGTGTTCATCTCACCACACCACCCATCGAAAAACGTAGTATCTTTAAGGCTGAGTTGCACCACCTTACTTTGATCGTAACTGTAAGGATAACTGGCGTTTTTTGTATGGAGTTTAACAGTTTTTTGACGTCCTCATCAAAGTTAGGTGGTGCAACTCAGCCTAAGTATATCAACCTTAACGGAAAACACTTTTCATCATTTTGTCCATTTTCTTATGAAATATTACAATGTTTCAATAACTTAAAAATATCAAAGTATACTAGCTGAAATAATTTTACGCAAAAAACAAAACGTAGAAATGCAAGCGATGCCATTTAATTTGGAAAATGAAAAGTACATTTTCGCTAAAAAAATTTGAACTCGTGAACTCAGAGGCTTTCACGGGTCAATGACTTGTGCTTACGAGGAAAATTAGACGTACTGCCACAGAATAAAAATATCACGAGGATATGGGGAACACAGGCGCAATTGCGCCAACTCAGTTCGAAGTTTTAAAAATCTTAGCGTGCCGTGGCGCAATTTTGAGTTAGCTCAACGTGTTTGCAGTGCGAACAAGGGGCTACGCTATGTTAATAAGTGGACATATTTTGCTAAGATACTCTTGGGGGAGGCCTTTGTCCAGCAGTGGACGTCATTTGGTAGAAACGGACGGACCCTCAAATATGTTTTTCACAAGGTAGCTTACATATTTACACGTTAAACCATTTCAACGTTTTGAGTCTGAAACGAATAGATTACTCGTGGCGAACGAATTTTCAGGTAGTTTGACGGAGCTACTAAATGCGTGAAAATATTCGTTCCAGCAATGAAAATGTGGAAGTTTTCAAGGGTTTTTTCAGTTTGTTTGTTATTATTTTCTTATCTATTCAAATTTAAGCAGTTATATTATTGGTATAGAGGGGAGGATAGAGGCACGTGTAACTTCATGAATTGAAAAATGTTATACTAGGTTTTGGTTCATTTTGGCGTTTCATAAGATAGTCTAAGCTGCCATACTTATCTACTTATTATTATTGCTCATCAGATATAATTATAATAGAGTTTTAATACTAACTGTGCCCTCGACTTCGTACGCGTGAAAATCGTTTGAATATATTTAAATGGAATTCAGTCTTGTTTAAATAAAATATTTAAATTCGAATCTAGAATATTCTGGAATACACGAGTGAGTGAATGTATGAATGAACTGTTAACCCCTAGGCACTCGACCTGTGATTATGCAAAGGCGACTGACGTGTGCCTGCGTACGAAGGCAGACTTTATACATAATGCATGGGCAATAATCGATGTGGCTTGTGGCTCAATGAATCAGAACGTATTATGAAAATTACAGTATTTGAATAATTATTAAGCGAAGCATTAAGAGAATAGAAAATAGTTCAGACTCGAGTAGATTCAAAGTCAAGTTCTTTACTTGTGAGCTTTTTAGCTTGCTCTACCACTATGCACTCCAAAACTATCGTCTTCAATAAAATTCAAAATCTGCCATAATAAAATATAATATAAAAAGGAGATTAATTTATAGTTATCAGCATATAGACGCTTTTTGTGGAATTCTAGGATCAAATCGATCACTAGGATCACTTTGACGAATTGTTATTTGCTTCCTTAGCTATCCATACTAAAGGCAAAAATGACATATAATTTGATAGCCAAAACTGCAATAAAGGTTCACCTTCCTCACCAAACTAGTCAGAACTCAGACAGCAGGATAAAAAGGAGATTAATTTTAAGTTATCAGCATATAGACGCTTTTTGTGGAATTCTAGGATCAAATCGATCACTAGGATCACTTTGACGAATTGTTATTTGCTTCCTTAGCTATCCATACTAAAGGCCAAAATGACATATAATTTGATAGCCAAAACTGCAATAAAGGTTCACCTTCCTCACCAAACACTCGCTCACTACACCACATCAAAACCTACTGATCAGAAATTAACTCCGCATACCACAAACGGTTTCCATGAAGTAGTTCCGATTAGCCGCCATTATCATGCATGTCAGCCGTCTCCTGGCTTGCAGGAATGACGTTTTAATCAATGGCTGCTTATGAACCTTTTGTGCGGTCCCGGCGGCGGAGTGGTTAACACATTCAAGCGGGAAATAGAATAGCGAATGCTTGGAACTGTCAATGTCATGTGAGATGGAAGACCTTTAAAGCACGGTGACTGTGAACTAAAGTTATTAATCTATAGTCAAAAATAGATGTGCACTGCTACGCAAGCTCCATAAAAACAAATTTATTTGCAAATAGGCTTTTAAAAAGCACTTTTACACGTCCCAGTATTAACCCTACCACTGCTTTGGGACAATAAATGGGCCAGTGCTGAGAAGAAGCAGCGCAAGAAACTCAGTCACTATTGATTAAACGAGCATCTCATAAGTAATTTATAATTACTTTCCGCAGTTATTGTTTTTTAAACCATTGAAATTAAAATCATCATCATCATCATTTCAGCCACAGGACGTCCACTGCTGAACATAGGCCTCCCCCGATGACTTCCACATCGCACAGTTTGTAGCGGCCGGAAATTAAAATCCATAATTATGTAAAATTATTTTATTAATACTAAAGAGGTAAGCCCTCTACAAGTTAAGCTCTCGGACAGTTTTCTTTTTTCGTTTAAGTAAGTGAACAAGTCTGAAGATCTTTTAATTCGCGGTAGTGAATAGGGATGTACCCATTCAATTATTTTTTTAACTTAGTAAGAAATGAAATAAAATGAATAGAGAATAGAAAGATGACATTTGAAAGTTGCTTTTAGAATAAACTACAAGTACTTTAACACTCTTGTAAAAATATCCCGTTTCCCTATAAATTACGGTTTTATCATGATTAAATAATTACGAATTGAAGCGCGTTTACGCTAGAGGTGTAAGGTTACTAAATAGTTAGTAGCCTAGGCACGTAAAAGTACTTTTTTTTGGATATAATGTGCATTGTGATATGACACACATGTTGTTAAAAACAAACGACATACGAATATTCATGTAAATACATTAAAAGTATCGTTCAAAAGGTATTTGAGTAATCTTTTTGAAATAAGTGGCCCATCCCTATCGAGTACCGTTTAGTCAGGCAGCTTAGATCCATCGCCGCCCGCACTTTGTCACTTGCAAAGTTCTTGAAAATCCTCAGAAGTTAATGTTAGATCCTCCCTGATAGAAAAGGCCAATTTAATCTAGCTCATCTCCTGGTAACTTTGAAAAGAGAAAATCTTTCATTCCATCTTAATTTGAATCTTATCATGTAGGTCGTAACAAGTTGAGGCTTTTTTTACTTCACGACAGACGTCGGTCAAATCATACTTTTTTCAGAATCTTTTAATCTTTCTAGACTTCATCATTCTATCGTTATCAAGTCATTTAGTCTCCACTGCAGGAACATTAAGTAACTTTTCTATTAACAGCGCTAGAAACGGGTTGGAGACTTTTTATACCTAAGTGCCTACCTCTCACTGAAATAATGTAGCTAGTGAAGAAGGGTCCTTGTCATCAAGGTGTAAGAGGAGCCATAGACATAATACATAAATCTGAAGAGGTCATAGTAGGAGAGCATTTACAAGGACAGTTGTAATTTAAACCTTTAACATTACCACTTGAACATTTGTGAACAAGACCTGTAAACACTACACTATCAGTTCTAGTCAACGTAAATACTCTATCATCGTAATACGGGCAATATTGCAACGAAAATGTATAGTTTGATGTGCCTGTACCTACATAAAATGTGCAAAGCTTAGAGAGCTCACAGACGAGCGACAGTATATCATAAAAAAAAACTGATAAAACTCATTTATTTTTGCAAATAGGCTTTTAAATAGCACTTTTACACGTCCCAGTATTAACCCTACCACTGCTTCGGGACAATAAATGGGCCAGTGCTGAGAAGAAGCAGCGCAAGAAACTCAGTCACTGTTGTGTGCGGCTGCTTGCGACTTAAGTCGGCGACGATCGGTATAGAGCAGTGTTTTTCAACCTTTTTCATGACGCGACCCCCCTAGCATGAAAAAATTTTTTGCGACCCCCCGACCGTTCGCTTTTTTTCATGCCTTTTACGAAGATGTTGTAGGGACCGAATTCTTCAATCTATACAACATTTATGCATTTGCATAATCAGATTTCGGATAAATCTAGCTTTAAAACTTTACTGATTTTTTTACTGAGGTAGTTTTTACGACCCAGGGGGTCGCGACCCACAGGTTGAAAAACACTGGTATAGAGTGTCAACACTTCATGTCATGACAGCGAAAGGCGCGAGTCGGAGACAAGTCGTCGGTAGTCGCCCACAGAAGAAATTCGCTAACATAATGTCGCTCGTCTGAGCTGCCTCAACCGTTACTCTTCCGTTGTTTTGCCTTGAGCCGCCCGATGGGTCGGATGACACGTTTGGGGCGGTCCCGTAGTCCCTCCCGTAGTGGCACTCCTCTTAATCCGCAGGTTAAAAAGGATTTGGAGCACTCCTTTGCCTGAGTGTAGTGAGAACGAGGGGTTAACTCTTTAACGACGGGACTTTAATGCGATCAAAGTAAAAACGATGAAATACTTCACTTTTGATTTTTAAAACAAGGAGAAATGACCATTTCAACCTTCGCTGTACTACAGAAAAGTACTAGTACTTGCTGAACTGAGTACAGTACACAGGGTGGAATTTTGTAATGCCACCTGGAGGGAAAGTACTGTTAATACTATAGATAGAAAATTTTACTGAAAGAAAACGTTCCTTTATTTTTTTTAAAGAAAGAGAACTGCATTCAAATATCTTCGAAATTTTTTCGAAAATTCACTACCATAGCATACAATAAATTTTTGGTAACATAATTAAAGTAATTTAAGATTTCATGGTTTTCCTTTCAGTTCATTTATCAAGTTTGTTAGAGAGATTTCAGCGTTAAGTAACCCTAACGATCGATGTAATAAAAATACAGAGTGTAATTTTTAACACATTTTAGTTGGTTCGATTCCCAGGTGTGGCAAGCAAATTTTTGGAAATCTTTGAATGCAGTTCTATTTCTTTAGAAAAATATAGGAATGTTTTCTTTGAGAAAATTGTACTTTCCCTCCAGGTGGCATTACAAAATTCCACCCTGTATACAGCTGAAGCTGAAGTAACAACTTGACCGCCTTTAACACCAAACGCTTCATACATTGGAGTCGCAACGAAATTGATCAGAAGAATCAAAGATTTGGAAACTAAGGGTCGTCATTTAGGAATACAATTAATCTAGATCTAATATAATCAGCGCTATCTAAAAAAAATACATATTGTAAAGAAAGTTCCTGGAAATGTATAAATATTTTGAAAATATGGACTAAAATATGGATTATGGGAACTGCCGATACCTAGAAGTGGACTGACGTGGGTCGATTATTAACATGATAGATAATTTATCTTAGAGATGATGATAGTCTGAAAACTTTCCACTATGTACAGTCAGCGTCAAATAGCTCGTGACACCCCAATTGGGGAAAAGTAGTACATCTTATTCCAATAGACTTTTGACACCATTCCCCAATAATTCGAAATTACCACTTTTTTAAAAAGACACTTCATTCTGGTCTTAAAAACTTCATTAATTTTTAATTACCTGTAAATTAAGACTTTTGGTTGCATTGTTATTGAAAAAAGTAGTTTAATTGAGTTGACAAAATAGTCACAGGCTTGTATTGCCATAAAATCTACGGGAGTCCCGTTTTGGCAGTTTTAAAAAGTACGGCGGCACGTACGTTGATTGATGGTGTCAAATACCCTTTGGTACCAAATTAAATGATTTTTCTTTCTTTCTCGCTATTGTAACAAAGACGTGTAGCGAACTTTTTGGCAACTTTGAGTGTCAACTGTTTGAGAGTGGATTTATTTGACGCTGACTGTACCGTTGTTATATGAAAGCAAGTCATGATTATTTAGTCTACGATTTAGAGGCCGCGGTTTATTCAGGGGCTACATTAAAACTGGCATATTTTGCAAACATTACCTGTTTGTTGTTTTAGTGCCGGTTTATTTGAATTTGTAGCGCGCTTGAGTAATTTATGAGGAAATGTAGAGTCATTATTTGGTAATGCATGTTATTAGTGTGAAAGAAAGCGGCAATTTTAAATTAATATTAGCTCAATTAAGCCCCTGATTTGGCCTGGGTAATAGTAAACAGCATATTTTTAGCATAACGCTGCCAAAGACAACAAATTGACCTTCTATTGACACCAAAATGTAACACTATTTACATTTAATCAGCGGTCAAATGACATCGTTCTATGACGTAAAATTTATTTGAAAAAACTGAACCTAAACATAAAAATTTTATGTTTTGAAATTTTAATGAATTCAATTTAATTCATTAATTGACACTGGCTGAGTTTGCGCACGCCATAAAGTTGTCTTTTATTAAAAACAAACAATCGAGAAATTCTTTTAAAAACCTGCCAGTATGTTTTTGAGAACAATATAAGTAAAAGAAGAATATTTAAAAATATATTTACGATTTCATCGATTTTTTTTATACTTTTTTATGGAGTTTGAGACATTATTCAGTTTCAGTTCTTTTTTTACATTTAGCATTTTACAACAAACTGATATGTAATCTGTGGTGCTGGATTCCTTTGCCACGTTTTTCCAAGTTATTTTAACGTTCAAGCAACGTCCTACGGACTGGGGAGTGGTTTTATCTCTATCAACTATGTTGGATACAAATAAGTGTAAACAATGTACGATTACCCGCCTAAAAATACCTCATCTATTAACAACGCCGTTAAACCTCGTATTTCGATAATTATGACTGACTGATAAACTGACGTGACGTCAAAGCAGCAGCTGCCATGCAGCACTGCTGGAAAATAAACCTTGTACTATAGCAAATACAGTCGTATTTTGTATAATGGAAATGTATGACTAACACGCACCGTGCACCGTATATTACTCTCTGGATAAGACAAATCCTCATACATATAAAAATGGACTCGGAAAATGTTAATGGAGGATGGTTAACTGATGGATTTAGTATAAGCTTTTAATATTAAGGCCGCCTTCGTGGGTAGCTTGGTTCACCAAGTCGCGGGTTTGAATACCACTGAAGGTAATTCATGTTAAGGTATTATATTAGTTAGTAGATTATTTATTACTAGCTTTTGCCCGCGGCTTCTCCCTCGTGGCATTTAGTTTGTCACTACATCCATCAACAGGCATCCAGACATCCAGACATCCATACAAACTTTCGCATTTATAATATTAGTATGGATTACGATGCAGTTGATTGATATCATTGCAGCAATAAGTATCCGAAGCTCTAGCTTGTCGTCGTTCAAACCAAACGCGTATCATTTCGAATGGGAGCTGTACAGACGACGGCACATTAAGGTAAACACTTACTTCGAAGCTCTTGGCTTGTATCTCACCTGATGGTAAGTGATGATCAGGCCGAAGGTGGAAGCGAGCTTCACTCGGAATGCTCAATCAGAGAGGAACTGGCTATCTTACCTCTAACTGCAGGAACACAACAATGCTGTTAACATTGTTGTTATGGCGACAGACAGACTTAGGTAAGATGGTGGTAGCTAGCCAGGCGGACTTAGAACAAGCCCTACCAACCAAACCGAACAGAAAAATCTGCCCCCACTGGGTATCGAACCCGGGACCTCTGCGTCTGAAGCAGGTGATCTTACCACTAGACCACAGAGGCGGTTTAGTTGTAATAGGTACTATTTTTCAACAAAACTTATGGTCTGATGTGTTGTAAGTACAATTTTAACGCTTCCAGCAAAACCGTGTCCTAAATTTTCCCGTAAATTAATATCCCCAATGAACGAGTTTCGAGAGAACCGTGTTTACACGGCTACCGCGGAAACGATTAGCTTTCGTTCAATTTTATATCCAAACATCGGGGAGGAAGGTCGAAGATTGTTTATTGACCTTGAACGTTCATACCGAGCTAATCTTTGAGCAAACATACGCTTGTTGCTTGATTAAAAGATCATTTTGTTGCGAAGAAACGTTTGGGAAAAATTGTTGATGTATTTGATTATTCAGATGTTTTCGACAGAATGAGGGCCTCTTTCACGATCTCCGAGAGTTCTTTATTTCTTAATTAACACTATTATGCAAGTAAAAAAAAATCCTTGAAGGTTTCTTGATTTAATAAGTAGATTGGAGGAACCCCCGTTTAAGCAAAAAATGCCTGGGTTTGGAGGGTCCGCTCTTCCATACATGTATAGGTACATTTATTAAACCTTATAGTTATAGTTTTGTTAATATTTAATAAATTAATTAAGCAAGTAAAAGTGAGAAGTAGGTATTTTAGCGTTAAAGTTTTATCCACAGTCTTGTCGGTGTCATGGTTTCTTTCTACTTGACACTTTACTCAGAGATGGTGAACGAGACCGTAAGCTAAAAGTAATAAATTAATAAAATAACACATAGAAAGGAAAATTGCTGCAGTGTTAACCTTGAAGTGCTATCGTCCGTAGAACTCCATTTCTGTGAAGAATTGCCATTTCCCCCTTTGTAACATTTTGAAACGTATACAGGAGACTCACTTTTTAAATAAACACAATACCACTCCTTTGCGTCGCGTAGTCGGGTAAAAAGAGGCATAAAGTAATCAAATAATTAGTTCTCTAGCCCTTCAAGCACCAGCCAATCAAGACACAATAGAAATCAATTCTTACCGCGGACTCATGCAACTGCATAGGGTTTGATTGGCTAGATCAGTGGTTCTTTAGGTCACCTTAGTGGACCTTTAAGTCACGAGGGACCGTTTTACCAAATTTCTGTCTTGCCAGGGACCACTTTTTTTTTCAGAATCCTATGAAAGGGGAGGTCGAATTCTCGCCCACTGTGTCTGTACCTCCGCCGTTTGCATTGTGTTGACTCGACTCATCACGTCACAATTCACATCACTTGTTTATTACAATGTCTTCGTGGACCACTTGGAATGCCTACAGGGACCACCAGTGGTCCACGGACCACCGGTTAAGAACCACTGGGCTAGATCATAGAGATAACAAATCAAGTTGTCGCATCAAGCCTTGTAAGTTTTTAATCATATTTTTATCCCAGCAAGATAAAGCTTGGTCACGTCAAAAATTGTCCATCTTAAAAACAGAAAATAAAACATTTTCCTCCAGGAATCCGGTACGTTTATTAAAAGGCATGTACCATTAGTGAAACAAGCCAAATTAACCTGAACCGAGAGAGCGCTCCAACGAAAATAGTATATTTACCTTTACTTTTGTACCGTGACCCTTGCTGGCTGACGTCATTTATAATATACATAAGGGCGCATCCACACCACGTTTTTTCAGGAGCTGTCGACGCGCGTTTTAAACTTATGGAACGCGTTGTGTTCGCGATGATCTTCAATCAATGTAACCATGCAGGGGAGCAGAAAAATCAACAGTACTTCAAACCCATCATCGTAAAACGCACGTCGACGGCGCCTGAAAAAAAACGTGGTGTGCATGGACCTTAAAGTTTTGAAATTCAATCTATCAAAAACCCCAATCTATGTTTATATTGAACCAAGTTTCGTTCTGCTACACACATTACACACTATGTATCTACGAGTATAAGAACTTTTCATGTTTGTTTTTAATTTGCAACATATCAACATACTTAAACATAGTCTTAATGTACACATTCAAATCAATACTGTATAAACTTTCATGAACTCCAGTACATTGCTCCTACTCGTAAGGGAGCTGTCGCGATCTGTCGCTCTACTTATTGAGCTTCCCCTCTGTCCTCACCCTCGCTGAGTGAAAGAGGTAAAATATTTATATTTATACAGGCAAATGTAGGCAGAAAGATCTTTTTTTATTATTATTTCTATTACCTCTACTACTAGGTACTACTACTTCCACCTTTGGCCTATTTCACTTTGACCACCAGACTCCTGGCGATACTTTGGTCTCCTTATTGATCACCCATGCTGAAGTCCAATTTAATCACCTGGGTGATATACTGGAACTAGTCTAACCACAGAATAATAATAAGTACTACGTACAGAAGGTTTACTTCGCGAAAGTATTATTCATTAACAATATGGTGTAATTTAGCTTGTCTTAAGAGTCAAGCACCATTTTGTTGACAAACGTCAGTGAACGGTACTGCGCCGAAGCCATAGGGCTGACTTCGGTAAAATGATGTGTGACGTGGTGAGGTGCCAAACTGCAGAAAATGGCGGAGGAAATACATGATTATGCATGAATTATCATGAATAATATTTAACACTTATTTACCTCTCAGTGTCTTCAAGCAACTTAAAAAGTACATTCTGTGTTTTTATTATTATTTAGGCAGTTAAATACTGCACAGTATTTAGTACACCACTTTCTTTATTTTTTTCCATCATACACAAGAATACGCGTGCGTGAGTCAATGCTCGCTCGTATGTGAGGCCTTGTCGAATAGTAATCCTGTAGGGTGCCATCGTGCTTGTTTTATTTTCGATGTAAGCTCGCGGAGATGAACAGGCCTGGTCTAACAAACAATTTGGTTTTCCAAAAGCAACTAACTGTATACGAGTAAGTAGTTAGATAAACTTTAACAAATACGAAAGATTTCCGTGCGTGTGTTTTTATTAGAACAACAAGGTGATAAATCATTCTAATGAACTTCACATGTTGGGTGTCTCGGTTAGTGCACATAAAACCACTTTGATGTCACATAACACTTCGGCTATCACTAGGGATGCCACGATGGGTAACATATACAAGTATAAGCTATTTACAAAGCATGTAACATAGTAAAAGCACATCAACCTACGACTACATAATAATGTGTTTTTCAGCAACATTTGCCCAGCACTTGCCCGCATGAATTTCAGTCTATTTACATACTCGTACATTATACAAGTATACAAGCTACTAACAAGGCATGTAGCATAGTAAAAGGACATCAACCCTTATGTATTTCACACTAACTTTTATCCTTCCCCGCGTGTATATCTAAATCGGTTCAGTAGTTAAGCGTGAAAAGGTAAATGACTGAGTTATTTCCGTATCAAGTACCAATAATGAAAATTGACATATTTCACTGAGTTAACATTGTAAGCTTCATAATGTACAAAAGAGAAAACACTAACAGTCATTCTTACATATTTTATTGCCACTAAAATACCTACTATTCAATAAACTTCCACAAACTAAGTAGATATACTGCGTCTTTCCGTTCTATACATGGCCAGAACGCACCCATAGGAAACTGCTCGTGTATATTTTGTAGTGCCTGTTTGTACGTCTGTGACTCCAAACTATACACGAATTTTGCGTACTGATCGTGTATAGTTTGGAGGAGCTTAGTAAAAAAAGTCATCTCCAAACTATACTCGATTAGTTTCTACTACACCACTTACACTTGACTAGAGTGTGTTTAGTTGATATTGATTTAGTAAAATTCAGTAAAATATGGAACTATATTTAAAATCACATTTATTTGATATTATTACATAAAATATTATTATTTTACTGAATCTATAATAAATCTAGATTTTTAACACTATTGTAAGTGGTTTTTGAAATTAAATTGATTAGGTAGATTTCAAATTAAATAACAATTTAATTAAAATGAGAGAGAGTGAGAGAAGAAAGTTCAACGTGCATTAAATACAATATTATGCGAGACTTCAAATGCTAGGTTTGTATTGTCGGCCGTTTGGTGTAGTGGTTCGAAACGGACTACTATTCCGGAGGTAGCGGGTTCGATTCCCGCACAGTACAAACATTTGTGTGCATGAACATATTTGTTTGTATTGGACTGGGTGTTTTCTATGTATAATAAGTACGTATTTACAAAAAAAAGTATTTAAGTATGTTTATATCCGTTGTCTAGTACCCATAGTACAAGCTTTGCTTAGTTTGGGACTAGAAGCGCAGTGTAAAATGTCTAAGGATATTTTTTTATTATTTTAAATAATAAATAAATATCCTTCCTTTTATTTATTTTATTTATTAACTTTTATCTCAAGAATAAAATCATTTTGACATATTTCCATACCTACGACAATTGGTGAAATATCAGCCCCAAAACAAATATCTTTTCTATGGCAGAATAAGAAACACCAAAAAATCCTTTATCAAAACAATGACACGTGTCGAAAGATGATTCAATGTTTAAAGTAGACACGCAGATATGAATTAATAAGTAATAGAAAGAGAGGTCAATAAGTCAAAATGACTAGCATGCAACTACTCGCGTATAAATTGTAATCACGCACTTATTACAATACATACATGATTAGTCCGTATGCGTACTGGCGATGTATATTTTGGAGTAAGATAATTGACCTAAGTCACTACAAAGTATACGCGAGCAGTACGCAGCATATGCGTACTGGTCGTGTATAGTTTGGAGGAGCTTAGTAAATAAAGTCATCTCCAAACTATACTCGATTAGTTTCACACCCTTGCGTTCTGGCTATGTATAGAACGGAAAGACGCAGATATACTACTTATGAACAAAATAACTTTTGCACAGGTCCTAAGTAATATTTTATGGGAAGTGAGTGGACGAGTCAGTAAGCACTTTTATTTATTTAGAAGTAAGTTTTCTGAAAGCTCTTTTTCCAGGAAGTTTCTCTATACTCTACTTTGGGATACATTGATTAAATATGCAGCTTCTACGCTAGATTCTATTCTTGTTAGAAACTTTGAAAGAGAGATTTAAGAAAATTATGCTATGTAGTCATGAAATCTGCACATCACCTTTAAGTTTAAATTTGTTATGAACAGTAATATGGTACCTACCTATATCAGTCGTGTGATAATTTAAAAGACTTTTTGGCAATATTACTTATTTTTTTGAATTTTATTATTTATTTTAATGTCTTTATATCTAGTTATTATCTGATACTTGCTGAATATTTCGTTAAATTAGGTATTTATCAAAAATTTTATAGACTTTTTGTTGAAAAATAATGTGACCTTAGATGTTACAACCTACACTTGCAAAATATTAAACAAAACACTACACTACGACTACTTTAGGCGGTTATCACACTGCGCCGCGCTCCGCCGCGGAGCGCGGGGCGACAGATTTGATCATTGTATGCAAGTACCTCAGTTTGTAATTGTATAGAAAACACGCGCGGCACTTCACACTGACAACACAACTGACAACGCGTCCGCGCGCGTGATTTTTTATATGACAATCACGCGCTCCGCGGCGGAGCGCGGCGCAGTGTGATAACCGCCTTAGCGTTACTCGAACTAAAATAAAACATTTCCTTTAAAGAAGCTGAAACAAACTGACAGACATCTAAGTACAGGTTGATATTCCAACGTTTCGTTTTGATAATTTAAGAAAAGGACCTTTATGAAACCAAAACCACCCTTTTCTGAGGACAAATACAATTTCTCTAATGCAGAATACTCAGAGAAGCAGCATAGTAAAAATAAGTAGTAAAACTTCTCGGCCCTTTTCTCAAAATTAGGTAGGTACCGCGTAACCAAGATTATTTTTTTGTTTCAACCCTTCATTATGGCTACCACAGTTTTAGCGAGATAATGTAAAACTACTTTTAAAACATAGGTACATTGACTTAAGGCTATAAAATGTTACTGAAATTGTATAATTTCACAATTTCAGGAACCCATTTTGGTCAAATATTTGACAGATAGAACACACCAATCTAACAGCCAACGAGTTCAGTGAATGTTTTTCAAATAAACATTTTCGTACACACGCAAAATGTTAGTAGTAATCCACTCCGTGTACAAAGTCTTATTTCAACTAAAATAGAAAGTCTTATTTGTTGGAAAAACCTGTGTTTATCAGAAATAATGTAGGATTCTAATAGTGAAAGAATTTTTCAAATCTTTTCAGTAGTTTCGTAGTCTTCATTCGTTTCAGCCGAAAGACGTCCATTGCTGGACAAAGGCCTCCCCCAAGGATTTCCACAAAGACCGGTCCTGCGCCGCTCACATCCAGGCACCTCCCGCGACTTTCACCAGATCGTCGATCCACCTAGTGGGAGGCCTGCCCACGCTACGTCTTCCGGCTCGTGGTCGCCACTCAAGAACTTTCCTGCCCCAGCGGCCATCAGCCCTACGAGCTATGTGCCCCGCCCACTGCCACTTGATTTTAGCGATTCTGACGGCTATGTCACAGTCACTTTGGTTCTGGCCTATTCAATACAAATAAACCAACTATCAAATCTTTATAATATTGGAATAGATTGAGCATGTTTTACTGTTCAATTTAACTATGGCCGACTACGTCTGCAAGCACCATGTTTCATGTAGCGGGGAACGTAATTAAAATAATAAAAGCGGAGAGCCCCGGGCGTAATGGTTTCCATGAAAATTTGCAGCCGGACTCTATCTTTTGCGGTTGGACACACAGCCTTCACGGCTGTCGAACATCTAAGAGTTCATACTTTGTCCTAGAACTGGTATACAGTGTTTGAAACGACCTACAGCAAATGGCATAATAGTTGTGCCTTTGAGACGCCGCGGCGCTGATTGGTAGGAACTTTTAGCTTTGGTAATAGTAACAGGTACTTGTAACATGTTTAAGATGTAAATTGTGGGAGAAGGGAAAAAAACAAATACGTGGGTTATTTTACCTTATCACTATCACCACCTGAAACAAACATAAAATAGGGTAAGTTAAATTTCTTATTACAAAAAATAAAAATTACTTACTAAAATAAAATCAGTATTTTTTTAAGTACTTTTGGACTACAGACACTTTTCGAACGGAAAATACAAGTTGTAAAAAATAATTTTTTCAAATGAAATACCTAACGCTTGGCAAACTAAACGCCTGTATGTCACAATCATGATTAGAAGATGTGGCTAGAACACTAAACTCGGCCACAACGCGGGAAAGTCGTAAAGCCATGAATACATTCTCGAACAGTTTACACTCAAAACAAGTGCGCATGCGTCTTTATCCATTTAATCCTACTAAGTAATTAAAATGTGTAAGTTTGTTTAAAAATATTTTTGTTGGGTAGCCCATTTATCGAGGAAGGCATCCGAGTAGGGAAACATTACCCTACAGCCAATAGAGGAGCAGTAAAGAAAAATGTTGCAAAAACGGGAAATATTATTCAAACTATTTTCACGCGTCCGAAGTCGCAGGCACAGCTCTAGTCAGTTAATACTTTCATCTCGACACTATTAATTTATTTAATGTCTCTATTTTTTCCACTGTAATACTAATGCATGCTTTAGATCTTTGGATATGTGTGCTTAACATGTGTGGAGAAGCTTTTAATCGTCGTCGTTTTAAGACGGTTGGTAATTTATTAGTTTCTGCTTCTGTTTATTGAAATGATTTTAATTTTAATTTTTTAAATATTCATAGGAAAATTGTTTCAAGAATGTTTTAGTATTCATGAATTTTTTTTATGCATGACAAGCATAAAAAAAATTCATGAATAATTTGACCGCAATCGCACCTGGTGTTAAGTGAGCAGTCTAGGATGGTATATCTGCCCTGTAAGTACCTATTCACTCTCGCCTTGAAAAGGCCCGGATTGTAGTATTCAGGAAAGACAGCAGAAGGCAGAATAAAGTTAATTTAATGGTTAACAGTAAATATTATTCTTTTTGCCGTAATTTGTTCCTGCAATAAAGTTTTCAAACCAAACGTACCGCTAAATCCTTTTCATTTTTAATGAAAATCGGCCATTTCGTCCTGCATTCGCGTATTCTTCAGATAATATGTGTTTTTGTGCCCATTCACCGCACCTGTGTCGAATTTATTATATTCACGTGCATATAAATTTCTCTTGTTGCGACATGTTTGCGATTTGTGTTTGTGTATGTCTGTAACACGACTTTTTTATTCATGTATTTTTGCGATTTACCGGGGTTGGATACGTTTTTATCCTTTTTATTGTGACCTGAAATAACTTTTCTATTTTCGCTCAAAATAAAACTTGAAATAAAAGTGAAATGGGGTAGGTATGAAATTTTGTGTGGTCATGTTTTGATATAAAATAAAATTATATTTTTGATCGCAATACGCACAATAACGTAGACAAACTGAAATTTAACGTAGACAAACATAATTAGTAAACATCTTTTTGTATCTTATTCGGCCATTTTTGTGTACTTTTGTGAACTCTGGCCTTATTATTAACACATTAGCCGCATATGTTGCTGCGGGAAAAACTAAAACCATTTAAGAAATAGCGGAAAACTACCCTAAGCCCCAAGTCGGCCATTATCTACGGGAAGTCCGATAAATTGTAGAGAAACGCGCATCAAGGTAAACTATAGCATCTTATGTTGAGGGAATAAGAGCGAATTTGTAACAAACTTGATAGTCTAATGTGCTCGTACCTGGCTAACACACGTTCATTTACTTTTAACGACTGTACAGTTAGCGTGATACATTTTAGTTATTACCTTACTGGGGCTGAAGTCGACTCCACAATGTATTTTGACACAACTGACAGAGAGGTTGCGGATTCGATTCCCATCGGGAGCAAGATATTCTGCTCGGTTTGGTTAAAGGCTTGTTCTACCTGAGTCTTATCTAGGTACTTATCTTATCTAAGTCTGTCGCCATAACAACATTCAATCAACTTCCATCAGGTGAGATACAGGCCATGTATATTTCAATCCTTTGCTTGAATTTGGCTTGACACGCTGCCGCGTGTCTAGATCACTATACATACTCTAACACTCAGAAAAATTAAATATAGGTATGATTTGATGATAAAGATGATAGTTACGTCTGCCTTTACCTCCATCACATCATCTAACGACAAGAAACGATAAGTCTAAGAGGAAACGCGCTTACGCATTATTTTATTTACTCCGCTATTTAAAAAAATCTTTATCTCAGTTGATAAAGCGTCTCAAAACCCGAATTTTACCTGTTGCTCGGTAGATTCACCCCCCACCTCCCCTATTGAGGAGGGTAGGGGACATTTTCTGAAGGCTTTCGCTTGTCATTGTTGAAAATTGTCAAGGGAGTAAGACGATGTCATTGAGATAAAATTTTGTACTGTTTTTATAATGCGGATTAGGAATCTTTTAAGGAATGTCGACTTTAATACTCTAACCTTTAATCTTCTGGTTTGGAGATTATTTTAGTAATTTAAAAAGACATCACTTAGGTATTTTTATCATATTTTATTAAGTCTCTTTTTTAATATTGATTATGTCCAAAACTTTTTTCGAGTACTTACTTTTCATTATAGCCAAACTGCTATTTAAGTATGACAATACTTGTCGAATATTATCAAAAGTAATAAATAAAACTCCCACTCGATCGATTTCCCCTAAATGGCTCACATGTCACTTCATAAAAGACTTTCTGTCATTTCCCTTACGTGCAATATCAGTTAGTCCTTTATGAAGAACCAAATAGGTACTTCAGAGAAAAACAACGCGCGCTTTCCACGATGACGTAAGGCGCGGTACACATTATAGACGCGAATGACCTACTTCTCGCGCCCACAGGTGTTACAAACTGAGGAAGTACGTTAACTGACGTCGAAAAACATCGTTAAAACGCAAGTAACCGCAAATAAATGTTAAGTTTACGATGGGAGAGAACCACCTTCGTTCCAAATATTTTGTAAATGATGATTGAGAGAGATTTTTACGTGAAAGAGAACCTTGGGAGTTCATTGAATATGTTTTTATGAATGAACTATTAATAAGTGTACAGTAGTACTACGTACCTACTTCTTGAAAGGTTGCTAATGTGCGTAATTTTTGTTAAAAGTGACAACTCGTACTAATAATAATTACAAAATTCGTGGTCTGTGTTTTTCAGCTGTAAATTACTTTGTGCATTTTTTAATGTTAATTGTTATAATAGTAATGCTACTAATAATCTTTAGATTGTTTTCTTATTCTATAACATAAAACCATATTAATACACACGAGTCAAGTGTCTTTAGTAAGCTCAAAAAAAAATTAAAATTGCAGTGCTAGTGTGCAATGCGCCTAAAATTTTCAACATTGGCACACAGGTGAAGGCATGCCGCGATAACAGACGGAGCTCTCTCGCAGCCAAGCGAATGAACGATTGGTATCTTGTGATCATTCATCATTCTATTGCCTGCGGAATGAACGAATGTGTGGAGTTGTGGACGGTACATCAAGCTCAACATTGTGGCATTTTATGTAGCTGTTATAGGTGTCAATTTGCAACAAATCTGATGCTCTCATTATTTTATTACCAGTACTAGTGGAATTGAACGAATCTACAATACGGTTAGACTGAATCGATGGGGGCACTATGGCGGCAGGACTTAAAAAACCTTTTTTTTCAAGTGTTAGAAATCGTTTTTAACGCCGGTTTAGCTTAGATTAAACCTAAAAAATCAATTTTTATTCCTATCATTTTCCCTTTACGATCGATATTTTCATATAAAATCGGCTTCATAGTTCCGACTGTTTCAGTGTGTGTGCATATTATATTTTATTAAATGCCATTGTGCAACAAAAATGTAGTCTGATAAATATGCTGTCGTCTGTTAGTCAGTGCACAGTGGTGATGAATACATAAAAATACAAATTAACATTTTTAGGGCTTTTCAGGCATGAGTCTAGTCTAGAGTCTAGAATCACTTTAGTGTCATTTCAACATTACAGGATTTCGGTGCATCATAGTACAAAACTGGGGAATCTTTTCTTGAAATTCAATCGATTTTTTTTAAGGGACGCCCGCTGGTTGCTTGAAGAGCTTTTCCAGCTTCACCGGGCAGAGTGGCGAGTACAGAAGGTACTCTAGCCGTTTTGCGGTCGTCTTTTTTGAGCTCCATTCTGAAATTATACGCATGTTTAGTGTCATATTAACAACAACACTTAAAAACCAAGTAATAAAATAGCCGTAAGACAACTAACAAAGTAAAACCCGTCTGTACTCCTGCCAATTATTACAATTTCTGTAACACAATCCCTTCCGCGTACGTGAGGTGGAGCCAAGCGGAGATATAAAGGTGTATTCACATTGTTATACAGTCATAAAAGCTATCTTTTGGCTAGCGCCTCCCCTAAAAATGCTTTTAGATGTGAATATAGAAGAGATGCTCTTTACACTGCACTTATTATTACAGTGTTATAGCGATGTGCAGAACCACTTTATACAAAAGATAAAAGCATGTGCAGATAAATCAAAAACCGCCAACAGAACCCTACGACTAAGGGCCCTCGCCCGCGGCGACTTTGTAGCGATACAGTCGCGCTGCTGTAGCGCGTTAGTACCTAGCGCGTTGGCTTCACTTCAATTCTGTAGTGCGTTGCAAATGCGACTAACACGCGTTAGTAGCGATGCTGTCTGAAAAAGTCGCCGTGGGCGAGGACCCTTAGAAGGATACTGCTGGCGATAGGGACGGATCTGGTACACTTGCGCGAAATGTCTTTCGCGTTAAGCCGGCTTAAAGTTTGTAGATTTTTCGGAGGTTAGCGAACCACGTACACACTATGTTTTTTGGTTACAGTGCATGCAACGGTTACGGTTACAGCTCGCTAATGAGTACCCGGCTTTAGTGTCTTTGACACAAGTGTCCCGATAAGGATAGGGATATCTGCGCCTGATACACTCACAGTGCTGTATTTTTAACAATGGTAGAGACAGACACAATCACCACCAAATTATCATCAACAGGTCATTCAGTCCCCACTTTAAGAACATCACCCTCTCTAATTTATTTGAGGCTGAAGGAGGAAGAGGTGGCACATCAATTTAATTTAAAATTTTAATTGCAGTCGATTAGCGAAACGACGTGGGTTTGGTTCTTACCCAGGTCATAATAATGTAAGAGTAGGTACTAGATTATATTGCGATCTCACCGTGACCTAGACTACCCACAACAGACGTAAAGTTCTTAATTAGTTTTTTAAACAAGGACGTAGTGATGTGACTAAACCGCCGATTTTATCGATAATAATTTGTTGGCAAAATAGAGTCACGAATGACATAATATACCTGGAGGGTCCTAACATCACTCACAAACACTCTGAATGAATTTTTATTACAAAAAGTTTTATAATCTGATATACAGACATAAGTACAGCAGTATCTAGTCGTTTTCTGATACCCGTAGTAGGTACCTACCAAAAAGTTTTGCTCAATATGGGACTTGCGCTATATAAAATGACGCCATGTAAAGCTAGTATTTTTTTAGGTCATCTGCTACAAAAAAAATCAAGTCCCGAAATACCAACCTTAAGTACCTATATCTTATACAATTTATAAACCGCGCGTTAAAAATCGCCATTACTGTGGTAGTTTCTTACATACCCAACAGGCATATCGATATTTTAAAAACTGCCCATATTCTCTACTAGTTGCGGTTCCCCTTACAATATACTCGTAACAACAGAATATTAAACAGCATTAGCTAATTAAATATAATGCCAAGTTTATATTTAAATTCTTCACGTTTTCTTCTGCCATGGGTTATTTTTACTCGTACTTCGTCCATGAAGTAAGGTCAGTAAAGTTTAGTACGAAAATACTTATAATATTTAATTAATACCTACTAACTACATACATGAGTATAGGCTATATCGAAACCTAAACAGGCAAAGCCGCGGGGTGAAGTTAGACTATCAATCTAAATAACGAAAGTTCACTGACTGACTCACTCATCACGAAATCTCAGAAACTATAACACCCACAAACTTGAAATTTGGCAGGTAGGTTCCTTAAAGTAGACAGACATCCGCTAAGAACGGATTTTACGAAACTCCACCCCTAAGGGGGTAAAACGGGATCCACTCGTACGAAGTCGCGGGCGGCCGCTAGTAATTAATAAGACTAGTGATATTGCAAACTATCGCCAGTATTCACAAACGATGCTTGCTTAAGTGAAGCAGCAAATCGAACGCACAGCGTTAAATACAGCTCTGTGATTGGTTCGTGTGTCCCCGTGCGTCCACGCGCACTGTGAGACCTCATTGTAATGTTTGTGAATACGGGCGTATGTACGAGTACCTATACAGCAACTTATAATGTATTGAGAAAAGGCTCTAAGCTGAAATTCAAAGTTGTCACAGTGGGGTGACCTGTACCACCCCCTGGGTGGTGTATGGCCTAACTTTGAAAGTGATATTTATTAACTTTGAAAGTCAGGTTCTGTGACAGCTATTAAGGTACGCGTCATCTGAGATGTTTCTTATTTTATTATTTTGTAACTGTGTTATCGTGTTCGTGAACGTGGAGTAGTAAATTAATGCAACTAGGAGGTTTTGGGTTCGATTCCAAGGAGTGTTTAAAATGGTCCAACACAGTGTCTTAATATAAGACACATAAGACAAGTACATTTATACACAAGTAATCAAATATTTTTGACTTCACCTGCGTGAAATTTAGTGTCATAGATCGGCATAACAAACAAACAAAACTGCAACAAAATCCGTTCTTCTTATTCTTTTCGTGTCGACAACAAACACACACAGCGTCAGCCCAAAACTCCGCCACAAGAGTGGCGTTGTCAGTAGCACTTAATCCGTTCAGTAGTTTTTGCGTGAAAGAGTAACAAACATCCAGACATCCAAACTTACGCATTTATAATATTATAGTAGGATATAGTAGGATAGTAGGATTACTTGTGTCATAGTTTGGTTAGGTTAATATTGCAGGCTTGAATAATTCTGATTTTTAAATCTTGAAAAAATCTCTCTTTCTGTTCTATTATTATGGATCTATAATATTACTCATCTGAATAAATTGTATTAATAATTATTATTTTGTTTGTTATTTATCCTGAAATAACTACCATCACTTAAGCCTTAAATCACTTGTCGCACTCAGCAAAATGCCCTTCCCAAAAATGCCCCGCCGCCATGAAGAAGCCGCAACGTCATTACCGTGACGTAATGACGTCAACTCGTTAACGTAACGTCACCATCGCCAGACTTAACGGCAATTTGGAATAGAAGCAGGCACGGGAAGGTTCAACCATAGAGTTATATGCAAACTATGTTTTGTAAAATAATTTTTAAAAAGAAATGACCCTAATTTCATAATAAATTGTGATCAAAATATTATTGAATGTTAACTATCTTGGTACGATTTAATTTATAACTGAAAATAAAACTTCATCCTTAAAAGAACTAACATAGTTTTGCTGACTGTACTAGCAACATGTTAAATTTTTGAATAGCAAAGACTCACCGTTGCTCAAAGCAGAGAAAATAAAACAGAAATTACACGAAAGTCTGCACCAATTGAAACATACACTTTTGTAACAAATAAAACCGAATAACATTGATACCGAGTTGTTTAATCTAGTGATTATGAGTAAGTAACCGTAACTGAAACTATCGGAATTTAACATTTTTAAAACCGTAACCGAAATTATCCGAAACTTTCGGATAATCCGAAATGATTTCATATACGTAACCGTAACCAAAAACGGTATAATATTATTCTAATATCCGTGTCCATAACCGAAACTTCATATCCTTAACATCCCTGATTTTGTTACTTAGTGAAATAACGCTCAGAGACAAAATTAATCTCTCTTTCATGTCTTTTTGTTCAAATTGTCAGCTTCTATTGGTGCAAAATATACAAGTTGTTTCGAACGTTTCGTGTCGTGACGAACTGTTCCCCCGCATTTTTATGATCCCACTCCGTCCAATTTTCTCCCTGAAAGAGACTGAATTATATACCCTCGAGGAGAGATAAAAATTCATATGGGAGTAAGAAAATTATGGAATATTGCCGAATCGTGGGAACATTCCGTGAACACGTCAATTTCTACGTGGGCTTTGGTCCCCGAGGACTGTATTAAGCCACCTCAAAGAAAAAGTATATCACACCTTATTAGCACATCTAGATATGAAAGTTACGAGCACGTAGGTTATCAGAATTCATTTGTTTCAATGTGCTGCTTCTGTAGCTTTCAATGGATCTTTCAATGACGTATATCAATTACCTACCATTTTGTTTTCTCGTCACATTGTCAAACTGGTCGACTTTAGACCACAATACGTATTTTAATACGTTTTATGACACAGGATAACACTCTACTTAGAGCCTTCATATTAACCACATCTTGCGACATCGTTATGAATTATAATCAAGGAGTGGAATTCCCTGCCAACAGTATTCTTACCGAATTCATAGAACCTCATGGCCACTTATGAATCATACATACCTACCTACATACCTTGTAGATAAATGTATTAGGGACATGCACGCTCCATCCATCATAGATGGCATCTGCACCCTTCGGGTAAAATCATCAGGCAAAAGCCAGCCCCATTCAATATAAAAACGAAGACCAACATTGTAAGCTACCTACATGCTAAGAAAATAGAAAAGTTAGAATCTAATGTTTGGTAAGAACGGAGCGACATTGTCATCATCAATTATGATAAAGCTCTTAAAAATAAGAATAAAAAAAAGTAGAACTCGTTTTTTCAATTCCCTCATGTAAAATTTACTGCAAGAATATTTTTCGAACTTCATGGGATTAGTTCGCGAACTCGTTAACTAAAACACTTAGCCTATCCATGATAATGGCACCAGCATATTCCTCAAGTCTGAACATGCAAGACAAATAAAAGTTGGAACCTTTGCCTGAACTAATGTAGTAGAGTTTGCAGAGGCCTTTATACACAGACTAAATTGCTTTGGACTTCTTGAGCCCACTTATGGAAGCAAATATAGGCCCGTGAATTTTGGATGATTGAGAAAAAAGTTGTCGTCAATGTTGACTCAAACTATTTTATTGCTAAGTACTTACCCATGGACCAGTTTGTAGTCAGAAATAACAAAATTTGAATTTGAAAATACACGAGCGCTCGGAAGTCTCTTTGTAAAACGTATAGTACATAATAGGGATCTTTCCTGGGTAAAAAAGCAAGAGTTTTAATTAGTCCGTCAGTTAGCTTATCAAAAAATAATCGACACCTATTTTTCACTTTTTAAAACTAATGAAAATGTAAAGAGATAAAGCGTGCCAAAGTTCTACAGAAAAGGCCCGTGACGTCAGTGAGTGCGTAAAAGTGCTGCACTTTGTGACGTCGCGCGGAACTTCAACGCACTACAACTTTGTAATTATTTGTTTGATTGACAATTAAAAATATACGTGTCCAATATTTTTTTATATTAAAATTGACGGACTAAAAAATTTTTTTTAGGAAACTAGCCTATTGTCTTTTAATTATTGTTAAGTGACATAAATCTCAAGTTAACTGAGTGTTTAGGTAAGTCAGAAGTGATCTTTAGACAAGTAGTTGTACAATAGAATTATTAGCCTATGCTCTAAATAACCTTCTAAAAACATTACCGCAGTTTCATTCACGACAAAAGTATCCAGGGCCTAATAAAACGTAACCTGTTAGTCCCGGGGGAGAGTTAAACTGTCCTTAGGCAATGAAATAAATTAGAAAGAAATAGGAGGGGTATAAAGTTAAGAATCGATTTCCTCGCAGTGTGAAATTAATAGTAAATGAGGAATAAACAAAAAAAAAAGAAAGACATACAGGGTGGAATTTTGTAATGCCAAATGGAGGGAAAGTACTCTTAATGTAGATAGAAAATTTTACTCAAAGAAACTTTCCTTTATTTTTGGAAAGAAATAGCAGTTCTATTTCTATTTCTCTTTCTTTATTTTTGCAGTTCTATTTCTTTCCAAAAATAAAATAATGTTTTCTTTGAGTAAAATTGTCTATCTACAGTATTAAGAGTGCTTTCCCTCCAGATGGCATTACAACATTCCACCCTGTATACGCCACGACCACGAACAATATGCATTTACTATGAGAACCTATCACGTGAGCTATTAATAACTTGGTAGTTTTAAGCACGGAAGATTTTCTTGATCAGATCTAAAATTAAATAGCAGAAAGTCTACGCTGCATTGAATTAAAAATATCACGTTCATATATCCAAAGGGCACGCTGCCCACAAGACATGATATGAACGTACAACAGAACTGTTGATTCATAAAAAACTGGTCATGTAAAAACAAAAGCGAAGAACACCGAAAACTTCCACAACCATACTCGATAAAACAAAGTACCTTCAAAGACCAGCGGATCTTAATGACAAATATTATTCTTTCATTTTAAACGGGCAACGGTCTCGAACAAGCACCCAGGGATATTTCCTGGGCAAACATTTGGGCCCGGAGGCGCCTCCAGCATTTTGTTAACAGTTCCCCAACTTTGAAAGAAATTATTTGATTTTAGACGACATATTTGGGTGGAGTTTGCCCCGGTTTATTATCACTTGAGAAGTCTTAATGGTGTATTTTGTGTCGTTACTGTATTTATACAACATTTTAAAGCATACTTTCCACTTTTTGTTTTCATATAGCCTTGTTCCATCAGATGGAAGTTATTCAAAAAGCCTGGTATAAAATACTAGCACATACGACATTGGTTTTGTCTTTTTCATGGGTTATCTTGAAGATCTCGCGAATAATTTATGCCGTTACAATTTTTGTTTAACTTTGAAAGATTCTAATTTGGATTTGAATTTGTCTATACTCAAACCTTTACCCTTTTTTGGAATCGAATCAGACCTTCATCAAGGGTGGTTTCGCCTTAACCACTAAACCTCAAATGATTTCCTTATCAAATTATTATTCCATGTCCTGTTTTCACTTTCACTGCCCCAAACGATTTTTAAAAGCAAACGTTCTGATTCTCATTCAGCTCCAGCGCCGGCCTACATTTCCGAACGCGCGCGTTTTGATTGTAAACGTGCGAACGATACCAATGACGTTCAAATTAAAAAAATATTAATTTTTGGGTTTCAGTTTGAGTTGTCCATCCATCGGTAGATGGTCCCTTCTTTTAGAACCTTTTTTCTGAAACATTTTTATGCAGAATAAATTAGGTAGGTACTTATGTATTTGACTGCAATCTCATCTAATTTTAAGTGAGATGCTGTCTAGGATGGTACATACCTACCCTGTAAGTGCCTATTCACTCTCGCCTTGAAGAGGCCTGAGGTGGAATTGTGTAAAGCAATCGTAATCATTTCACTTTATGAACTGTCAAATGATAACGATTGCTTTACACAATTCCACCTCTGGATTATAGTGTTCGCGATCGTCACTAAAGTGAAGTCTGTCTTTAACTTCGAACTCTTCATGATTAACTTAGTTGCGAGTCTAATAACAGTTTAACTTTCCACTGGAACACACTAGGACTTCACAGTTTGAGTTTTTTATTGACGGTCAAGCTGTAGATCCTTATTACAAAATTGATAGGATATTGACACTGCTGTCAGACAGTGTGAATAAGAGAGTGTAGTTCCGCAGTTTTAAAATTTAGTTCTTCTTACAGCCGTGTTAATAATATCTCGAGGTGTTGAAATAAATTCTTTGAAGACCTAAAAAAGACTTTCAAAGTCTCGTAAAAGGCAAACTGCTTAAATCACAAAGTTAACTATGGGCACAGCGAAATGCAAATCTTAGGCTGGGTTGCACCATCTTACTTTAACTTTGACAAACGTCAAAAATCTGTCAAACTCCATACAAAAAACACCGGTTATCGTTATAGTTACGGTCAAAGTTAGGTGGTGCAACTCAGCCTTAGACCAAGCTCGCTAACACGTCTTGTAGAACATTTGCATCGCATGCAAAGCGCCTCGGCATTTGCATAGTACATCAATGCATTTTAAATCGACTATCAATGTTGACATAAACCTTCTTTGAGTATGGAATAAGAAACAAGACAACTAACTTGTGTAAAATCATCATCATCATTTTGCTTAGTTCAGTAGAAAAGTCAAGAAAAAAAGAAAGAAAAGTGACAATCAATAAAAAATACGAAAAAGAAAAAGAAAGTTTCTCACCAGCAAGGCGAGCGGCCAAGGAGTTTGAGCATTACTACTGCACAAATCAGATTAAGCATTACTATACTGCGCTATCTACGATTTACCTATTATCTCAATTTTTTTTTAAATTTTATATTATTTAGAGCCGATTTTTCAACCGTCAGTTAACTTTTGTCTGAAGAATAAACTTGTCATTTTGACATATTTCCCATACTGAAACTGTCAATGTGCCAAACTTATTCCTCAGTTAAAAGTTATCCAACGATTGAAAAATCAGCCCTTATTAATTAATTCTGACAACCACTCTTCCTTCAACTTACGTCCAGCCAAAAGTGTCTAGGCCATTTAACTATTCTACCGATATAACTGCATGTGGAAAATCGGTAAAGCATTACTGTGCTATGTACGATTTCTTCTTATCTCTATCAACAATATAGACATGTGATCCTGTTAGAGTAAAAGATACCACTACCACTCTTATAAATGTTGTGAGAGGCGACTAAAGGACAGATACTTGATAGATAGCTGCGGACATTGAAACTGTGTTTGTTCTGCAGAAGAGAGCAGTGCGGGCCATTTATAACCTTGGACCCCGATTTTCCTTGAGAGAATTCTTTAAGGAGATTAATATACTGACAGTTCTTCACAGTTCATTTATGAAAACCTTTTATATGTTCGCAAAAATATAGAGCAATTTACTAGAAAGAGTGATTTACACAAGTTCAATACAAGAAACAAAAATAAACTTGCCGTTCCAAATTTCAGACTGCATAAGATTGGTAATTCATTTATGGGGAAATGTATTAAACTTTTCAATAAATTACCACAAACTGTTGTAGAATTGCCCATTCATTTTAAAGCACATATCAAAAGCACCTTAATGAAAAAGGGCTACTATAAAGTTGATGATTATATAAAAGATAAAAATGTTTGGAATGTTTAACTACCTAGCTCGCATCAATGCTTATGACTATAATTTGTATATTTTAAAGACTGTAAAACCTTGAAAAGGAGGCTGACAAGTGACTGAGTTTCGGGTCCATATTCGGTTGCATAAAAAATATTGTCATAATTTAAGATCGCATAAAGTTTTTTGGCATACTCATCATTTCGCATAACGTTCATACAGAATAATTCATAAGGCATATTTTTTTTGCCATAACCACTTTTATTATAATAATATTTTAGTATATATTTTTTCTGTATACTTGTTTTTTTAATAACGATTTCTAGGCATAACATTTATTGGCATCTAAACCAATGCCATAAATATTATCATTCATAATATACAAAATACCATAATTTTAACAAATATGAAATATAAAAATGTTATAAGTTAACAAATATAAATAGACAAGCAAGCATGCAAACAAGTATGCAAGCAAGCAGCAAGCATGCAATCAAACAGCAAGCATGCAAGCAAGCTGCAAGGAAGCATGTAAGCATGCATGCAAGCAAGGATGCAAACAAGCAAGCCTGCAAGCAAGTAGCAAGCAAGCAGCAAGCAAGCAGCAAGCAAGCAGCAAGCAAGCATGCAAGCAAGCAGCAAGCATGCAATCAAGCAGCAAGCACGCAAGCATGCAAGCAAGCAGCAAGCAAGCATGCAAGCAAGCAGCAAGGAAGCATGCATGCAAGCAAGCAAGCATGAAAGCAAGCAAGCATGCAAGCAAGCATTAGGATTGCCTTATCTCGGGCGCTGCGGGAAGTGCGGTCCTTCCGCTCTGGCGTAACATATACCCGGCATGCCATGCTCGCTTCCGCAGCTTCGGCTTGCTGGTCGCCTTCGGCGACCAGCCTCAGCCGCTCCAGCTCGCACGGCTGCCGGATATATGTTACAGCGAGCGAGGACCGCACTCCCTCCGCGCCTCCGGCTTTTAAATTACACTCTAGTATAGGGCAGACTAGTACCACGTGGAAGAGACCACGGCCAGTCGGGATCAACATAATTTCAGACCAGGGAAGCTTAATGTTGTAAAAGAAATGTGGACTGTATAATATGTGCGTTATAATAGATAAGAGGGATTCAAGATCAAACAGAATGTAGTTTCACGAGCTTAAGTTTTCTAAGAAACAGGTCAAAAATTAAGAACAAATGACAATGATACAGAGAATTTAGTTTTTGCAAATCTATAGGCCGAAAGAGTATAAAGGTGGAAGGAGGATCGTTCGCAACATCACAAATACAGAATTATTTACTCTTCAATGTTGGTTGCTCTTATAGACAATATATGACTTTAAATGTTATAAATAATTAAATTATGTTTATAGTATTTTATTAAAAACAAACTTTATGTATATAAAAATTATGTTCTTTACATTTATGATTATTTAAATTATGGTATTGAAAATTAGAGAAAGTTATTATTATGCCTAAGAAACCATTATGCATTTAGAAAACTATGCATATCAAAGTTTATGCGAAAAAACTTTATGCAAATACTGTTATACCAAACTAAATTATGATGAAAAATGTTATGCGACTAAGAGGGCACCCCTGAGTTTCTTGCGCTGCTTCTTCTCAGCACTGGCCCATTTATTGTCCCGAAGCAGTGGTAGGGTTAATATTGGGACGTGTAAAAGCGCTTTTTAAAGCCTATTTGCAAAAATAAATGAATTTTATGAATTTTAATTTTATATGCGATGCCTCCCCAACCCGTCTGTCCAGCGTCGAGAGTGTAAGCCAAATCATGCTCCTGCATTGGAGACTAATGCCCGTTTTCACCATTAATCCCTAATTTTTAAGTGACCCCTATGTAAACAAAATTTCTGTTATGTGTTACCATAGGGGTCACTTAAAAATTAGGGATAAATGGTGAAAACGAGCATAAATGATGAGTAATGATGATTATGACGACGATATGAATTAAGAAATTATTAAAAGGGAATAATATGAACACTGGTCAAAGACTTTTGTCTTGAGACACTGCGGTATTTCGGATGTGAGAATTAAAAACGACACAAGACGTAGCGTGGGCAGGCCTCCCACTAGGTGGACCGACGATCTGGTGAAGGTCGCGGGAGATGCTTGGATGCGAGCAGCGCAGGATGGCTTCGTGGAAATCCTTGGAGGAGGCCTTTGTCGAGCAGTGGACGTCTTTCGGCTGAAACGAACGAACGAATATGAACTCATCCAAGTGGTTTTCTTCGTTATCTTCTATACAGCTGGCATGTTAGTTTTACAATCGGCCATTAATCTGTCTCTAGTTACGATACAAACGTTAAAAACGTGACAAACCATAAACAATAACTCATTCGCGATACACCGCATTACTTACAATCCACACAATACCTTCCGACTTCTGAAGACAATTCATCAAAATATACTGTCACCTTGTAACCAAAACACGGGCTGCCAGCCAATTCGTCATGGCAGGGTGTCAATTTACCACTTATTGTCATACACATAAAGGTGTTGTTTCCTTGAGATTCTCTACGAGTAATTAAAAGTATGAAGCGTAGTGATTTGGTGTATGCGAAGCAATTTGCCTGGTTGTTAGACAAATGGAACGATCAGTTCTAGTTGGTTCGTTCTATTAAAATTTATGAATCGCATCAGTTTTTATGTCGCCAATTTGCATATACTGTATTGTCTATTGTGGACTGGCCAAGATGGCGCCTATTTATTTTCGAACGCGCCACAAATAATTTTACTTTTCTCTCTTATTTGACAGTTATTGCGTTTCGCGCCATAACAGTAGAGAGAGAAATAAGTATTTTTAGTTATAATAAAATCTCAAAAATTTTGCTTCTTAATAAATTAATATGAAAATCCTATTTGGAATAAACCCTTTTTCCGAAATCAGAAGGTATGCCAAAATCCGGCTGTTTTTAAAATAAAAACAAAATAAACTTATTTTTTACACGACTGAGCGACGCTTCTAAATATGGCCAGTGCTCGTAAATTGATTAAGTGTTCGAATTTCAAATAAAAATGATGACGTTAAATTAAAAACTGTATCTACATTAATAGGACATAATCTATGCTCAGATAGAGACGAAAAAGTGTAGATTTGAAAAATGCTAGACAGATTTTATTGATTACTTAGTCGTAAAATTAGTCTTTCTCTACATAAAAAAAAAACGTTCCGCAAAGAACAAGAAGACACACGAAGTGCATTGAATCTCTTAACCCCCGTTTGCAGTTACAGTTAGGACTATAATACAAAAGAGAAGTTAATAGCGATAATGCATCAAACTAACAAAGTAGTGCAACACCATAAAGGTGCCCATTAGCATTCCGCTCGCGAACGCTCGGCGAATCAAGCGGCAGGTGAAGGCGCGCACGTGAAGAACAAACGTAATGTCAAGATGGAGATCTTATTCGTCGTCGTCGTCGTCGTTTCAGCCGAAAGACGTCCACTGCTGGACAAAGGCCTCCCCCAAGGATTTCCACAAAGACCGGTCCTGCGCCGCTTGCATCCAGGTACTTCCCGCGACCTTCACCAGATTGTCGGTCCACCTAGTGGGAGGCCTGCCCACGCTACGTCTTCCAGCTCGTGGTCGCCACTCAAGAACTTTCCTGCCCCAGCGGCCATCAGCTCTTCGAGCTATGTGGTTTTATGGAGATCTTATTGCTTTGATGTAAATAAAGTACTATTAATTGGATAGTAGATAAGACAGTAACTACAAAATAGTTAATTAATTTAAAACAGTTCACGGTACTACGGAATCTAGGTACTACGTATCATTATGAATATCAAGTCTTCGGTCTTTTGAACTTTGAATAATAAAACTCTAGATGTTATTCGCCCGTAGCTAAAAATAGTGCAGTCTTATTTTAACAATCATGAGTTTTCCAAATGTTGGGACTTTATCACCTTTGTTAATTGAAAGTCAGGCTGCATTTTATTAATTTAGTAAATATACCTTGACCCTTTATCTCGACACAGTTTCATATTAAATGAGAGATCTGTGATGGCTGGAATGGACATTGCCAGAAACGATATGGGAGTGAAGAGGTTTCAACTACACACTAGATGACTAGAGGTTAAAACTAAAATAGAGAAACACGGGTCTCAATCTCAACGCGACATTTTTTATATGAGTTACATATTATGTACTCACGGCTTGACGTTTCGGCTGCTATTTTGCAGCCGTGGTCACAAGCATTTTACGCGAAAGTTTAAAAACTTGTACTTGTTGTTAGTACCTATTGTTACAGCAGGCATTTACCCTTAAACTAGTCTACTACCTTTACATAATGTGAAACTAGCATAAGGAAAAAAATTAAATTACCCTGTCTACGCCGCCCATAAAGGCGATTACACACTCGTTATAACGCCGGGACCGTGAGGCAGCTGCATACAAATGTAGAGCCAGGTTACAGGCCACGCCATTCGTATGCCAACGCGCATCTGACCTGGATTCTGTGGTGGTATTGGCAACAAATGAAATTTAATTTTGCTTTGAGAATGGTAGAGATTCGAGAAATCTAGATAAATTAGCAGAGACTAGCACTTGAGAAATCTAATAAACTTCAGCCAGCGTAAAAAGTGAAGGAAAGACAGATAAGCATATTTTATTATCAAATGCATCATCACATACACAGAATACTTAGCTCACAGTAAAAGCTCATGTAAAACGATTATGAAAATTCTACCGTGATAGTTACTACTAGTAAAATAGAGAAGCCTGGTAGGATGTTTTAGCCGATTGCAACCTTATATTGTTGTTATTTTTATTATGTTTGAAGGCTAGACGTAGGCATTACATATTATGTAGAGTAAGTATGTATGTAAGTTAACTGCTTTGAGTTAATTTTAGTCCCTTGTAGACTCTTTTCTTATCGCAAAAATACTCGTACAGTCGACAGACATCAGACTACACATTTTTGTAGCAAAATAGCATCAACTACTACTACATAAGTTGCCACAGTATTCAGCTTGATGTGTTGTCGTTTGTACCAATAATAAAACAGCAACACTGCCTAAAATGCTTATAACATGACCATGGCCATAAACTTTTGCGTGTGTAAACCTCATTTATGGCATCTCCTTACTCGGCGTTCTATTTTCAAATTCAAATAAAATAAAAAAGAATCTAACGACTTCCCGTATTCTTTATTCTTGCTTCTATATTCAGGTGATTTAATGTAAAGGCAATTACACATGGTTGCCATTCCAGGCGAGCGTGTGACCGAGCTGAATACTAATGTATGAAGGTACGATGTCCAAGGTATATGTAGGGACTGACCTGAGTTCTTAATCGTGATGAAAGGACGTGTTTTACCTTATTGCGTCATTTTGGTCATTGGGACACTTTGGAACTTTACCTTCATAAGTAACTACCTACCTACCATCTATCGACTGCCTGACTCTGTCTCTGTGAAAAATTTTACTAGAGATTTACTAGACTTTTACTGGATTTGCCAAACGGAATAGCCGTGTTATGGCGTTAATATAGAGTTGCAGAGCGTTTCCTGCTGCTAACACCGCGCTGTGTTTGAGAAACTATCCACATACTACCAACACAATTCGGTGCTATAGCGCGAAGTCAGACTAACGCTCTAGCGCGCACTAGGTAGGTACGCGTTCTATTTGGAGAATCCTTTATACTTACGTCAAAATAACATAATAATAGGTTTTATGTTAATTGGCCAAATTACAACGATAAGTCGTCATTTCTATGACAGCAAGAATTTCAAACGGACGAAACCGCAGGCAAAAGCTAGTTGTTTATGTGTACCTATTGTACGACAGTGAATTTTGCATGTAACGTAATCTCTTAAAACCTTAGATAATGAATCCTGCCCCCCTGTCTGAAGGGCAGAAAACACGTCCGCGTGTATGAACGTGGTCTACGGTTACCGTGTAGCGTGAGAGAGAATAGGGTATGCAAAACTGGCAAGGTTTTGCTGCGGCCCAACTCCAGGTAACTTTTAATGGAAGAACATTCCGTATACGTATTAATTACTTCGTTTAGTAAACTTGAAAGATGAGATACGGATGTATCGTGTGAAATATTAAGTTCCAATGTTCACTCATTAAAGAAAGGCTAACCACGAAACAAACTTCATAATTTGTGATAGTACACCATTTCACAATTTTGTATCTATGTCGCAGTAAAGGAATATTTTTTGTCAACTTTACAAAACCGTTACTTAAAGATTAAATTGCTGTTTGAAATAAATTATGTTACATTTTAAACTAATTTTGCCATTTATAATAAAACCAGTGCATGATGCTACGAGTATTCGTTGTCTCTGGTCTTTTTCGATACTTATGTCATCAAGTCAAACACTGCGGTATCTTATATCGCAGTAATAGCCTAGGCGTTATTTTGCAACGAAAATGTGTAGTTTGATGTGTACTGTACACGCATATCATATAACTTGACCCAGTATTGCAAGTTCGCAGGATCCATTATGATTCCACAAAGCGTTCTCAACTTCTGAGGTTGTGAATGTCTCAAGATGGTATCAGCCGTTTCAATGTTACCTGGGGAAGCGGCAACTTGGGAATTTCAATTGGATATCGTGTTCAAGAACCGTTTCAATGGCATTTATGAACAAAATCCAGTCTGGGGACTGGAAATTAGGATGATTTTGATATAAATTACAATTCACTAGCTTTTGCCCGCGGATACAAGCGCGTGAAATTTATTTGTCACAGATCGTCGTAAATTATAGCCTATATGTTATTCTGGGTTATAAACAATAATACTGTCAAGTTTCATCAAAATCCGTTCAGTAGTTTTTGCGTGAAAGAGTAACATCCAGACATCCATCCATTTGGATGTCTTAGGTATCACTGTCATTTACCAATTTAGGAACTTATAAAAGCTCGATCAACAATAGTTCCAAAAAACGTTCTGTAGGGAAATAAAATCAATGTGTTGATTTTGGACACTTGACGGCATAAGTATTGAGTCAAAAATGGCTCTCATTTAGTAAGTGGAATAAAGATTTTCCCTGGTGAAATGATGATGATGATGAAAGATTTTCCCAAGATCAACATGTCTGTGAAAACTAAAATGACAAATTTCGTTTTCTAAAATATCATTATGTAGGGAACCAAAATTGACATAAAACGAGATGAGACTGATATACTGTTAAACACTATTAACTGTGAAAATGTACAGATATTAAGTTATGTGTACAAAATATACGATTACACGACCTACGGCACCGAGGAGTGGCTTGACCTACTGAGATTGTCAATGTTTGTCATTTTTATCAAACTGTAATGACTGCGGTTCGTAAGTATGTCACTCTCTGCAGTCTCATATCTGGAGGATATTAAGGGTCTTTACCGGTTCTTGATAAAGTATAAGGCCCGTTTTCCACCAAGGCGGAGCGGAGAAGTGTCAGACCGTCAAATTTTTCTATAGAATATGAATATTCTATGTAGGTAGGTACTATGTATGTATGTAAAGCATGTATTTACAAAAAAAGTTTATAAGTATATTTATATCCGTTGTCTAGTAAGTACCCATAGTACAAGCTTTGCTTAGTTTGGGGCAAGCAACTCAGTTGTAAAATGTCCAAGGATATTTATTTATTTAATTTATGACAGCGGCGCGGATCGGAGCTGTGCGGAGCGAAAATAATGAAATCTGATTGGTCATTTAAAAAAAAACTTACAAAACTCATTTATTTTTGCAAAAGCACTTTTAAACGTCTCAGTATGTATAAACCCTACCACTGCTTTGGGACAATAAAATATGGACCAGTGCTGAGAAGAAGCAGCGCAAGAAACTGCGTCACTATTGTCAGCCTCCTTTTCAAGGGCTTACAGTATTTAAAATGTTTAAAACACTTCTCCGCTCTACTCTGTCTTCGTGAATACCGGGCCTAAGTCAGATCTAGCGTATAAGCTACCTAACAAATGAAGATTGGTGACTGTCCATCAGATCTGAGTGAGACCTGTGAAACTAGATTACCAGAAAGTATGATTTATTAGCTTTTGCCCATGACTTTGCCCGTCTGAAATCCAGCTTGTCACAAATTGTTATAAATTATAGCCGATATGTTATTCTGAACTTTAACAAACGTCAAAAATCTATCAAACTCCATAAAAAGTTACGGTTAAAGTAAGTTGGTGTAACTCAGCCTAAGACTGTAAAGTTTCGTCAAAATCCTTTCAGTAGTTTTGGCGTGAAAGAGTAACAAACACATTACATCCTCACAAACTTTCGCAATTTTATGTAACATAATTGGCAGACAACTAAGATTGAGTTACATACACCACCTAACTTTAACGGTAACTATCATGTTAACCGATGCGTTTTGTATAGAATTTGACAGATTTTCGACGTTTATCAATTTTAAAGTAAGATGGTGCAACCCAGCCTAAGTCTCTAATAACTAGCGATTAAAGAACCAAAGGACAGTGCCAATCCATGTATGGATGTTGGACCAAGTGCTGCCCAGAATGAAACCATAGTGCATTTTGTTCCTCAGGCCAATACTAATTTGTAAACCGAAGCGCACTGAAATCTATCCCTGGAGTTAAGAGAAAAAAAGAGTTTTGTTTTGAATTATTTACATACAAAATATCATCGATGTATACGTACTACGCATAAGATTTCGCGATTATGGCATTAAATAACACTCGCTATGTTGAACTTAACCATACTGCATCCATACACCTTACTTTAGTACGACTTCGACATTCTTTATAAGCGATCAAGCGCTGTTGCAGTAGTTTAGTTACTTGACAGAAATTAATTATTTCCAAAATGCAGCAAGAAGTTTTAGCTTACAATAACTTCAATAATCGATTGTAATATGTGCCGGTATGCACAATACTAAATCTCTTCATATCTTATCTTGATCACGTTCACAGTGTCAGCACATTTATCACGTATAGTGCTGATGCTGTGACGTCATTTACCTTTGATCTATATCGTATAAATAGTCGCGCAGTTCACATTAATAAACAGATTAATAGCAGAGACTAACTCCAACCCGTGTCTCATTCATACGGTATCCCAACATGGCACAAATTGGTGACCCCGACGACGAACCGGACGAAGAAGATGAACCAAACGAAGATGACACAAATTGGTGACCCCGACGAAGAAGACGATCCCGATGAAGATGGCACAAATTGGTGACCCCGACGAAGCTGATGATCCCGACGAAGTTGCCACAAATTGGTGACGACGAAGATAAACGTACCAAGCCAACGTGATATGAGACGTAACCTCCATCACCCACCACCATCTTCAGCATCAGCCTCCGCCAGCTTTCATCTGACATGGAATCAAATTGGTTACCCCGATTGAGCAGAGAAAATTTCGCGTCTGAGTCATCATCATCAATCATCGTCATCATGTCAACTCCGTGCAAGTCGTGCAACACAACACCACAAGAAGTCGCCGCCAGACCCCTGTCACGTCCGTATTCCCGAATTCTGGAAGGACCAACCTCGTCTGTGCAGCTGGAATCAGTCTTGGAACTTCAAAAGAATCAAATCGCTAATAAAATATTAGAGAATGCAAAAATAATGAAGTCTCAGCAGTTCAACAGTCAACTACAACATCAGCAAAATTCAAGACCAAACAATGGAAAATGTGCTAACACAGCTATATCATGTGCAATTGAAATAATAATTGTGCCATGACCGTGAAAATTTGCGACGCAGCAGTTACAGGCCAAGGTCGCCTAGTCAAGTAAGAAGATTTTGTTATTATAATATGTATCAACGTATGCAGAAAAATGTGAAAAATCATGTGATTGGAAACAAACGAACCAAGGAAACTAAAAATCGCACAGCCAGCATGGCCTTTGTGCTATCTACCCGTCTAACCGCCTTATTTTTACCGACTGAAAAAGTGGTATGAGGTTTTTTAATCGTTACGGGAGCAACATATCAGTGATAATAATCAACAATGCCAAATGAGCAATATGTTATTATGCCACGAATGGTTCAAAGATAAACACTTACGATGAGAAAACTCTGACTCTTAACTTGGGAATTCAATCATTTAGAAAAATGTGAGTCCCTCCAGAGCGAATATTTCTTAGGTTATCCGATAACGAGCCAAGGAATCGCCCAACAGAGCAGAAATACTAAGCAATCGATGAATCGAAACACAGTCAAGGAATTGAGAAAATTACGCAGCCGCGTATCGAAGTTGAATACTTTGAATATTTCAAGAATGATAATTCGCCTATCCTTTGGTCTTCAGAAGCCGATAACGCTTATGAAATGTGCAAGGACACAAGGCATGAACGCTGTGACTACAGCGCACCCATCGCGTAAAGCCGAGCTTGCGCGAGGGCAACCTACGACTGTGAAAACGCCAGATAAGGAAGAAGCCAGTGGTTATGTTTTGTTATAATCTGATCTTTATAAACATT